>NC_083772.1:2500-87500 GCF_963514075.1 Conger conger | reverse complement strand
GTGTTGCAGTATAACTGCAAGAAGTAATCAGTCTCATAAAATGACTGAATGAAATATCTCACCACAAATTTAGTATTTTAATTAATAATTAAAATAACCAATATTAATGATTAAACATACCGATAACCTGAAGGTTGGAAGTTCTTTGAAAGACTGCTTTAACTTGGCTGTGCTAACTTAGCACAAATAGCGAGTGAGTGCTGTAGAACCGACTTCAGGAAGTGGCAACATGACACTGAAGCTACAGACTGGGAGCGTATGAATAGCCCTCCCACAGCTGGTGCGAATGATGGGAATGAATGGGAGGGCTGTCAGATATATGCCCACACAGCAACTAGGAAACTAGGAAAAAAGGACAATATCGTCCCCCACGGTGAAACCTGACAGTATCGCTTCAACAAGAAAACAACAAACTAAAAGGAACAGTCAAAACTCTATCGGCCAACAAACCTTGCAAACGAAAATAAAACAAGAGACTACCTTGGATAGTGCCGCAGCATGCATATATACCTGAACAAACACTAGATAACCCAGAAGAATCAATCAAACAATTTATGCAATCATCCCTGAAACTACCACCAGACACAGTGAACTAAATAAATGTAAAAAATAAATAACAACGAAAGACCGAGAGCAATTGTCGCGAAATTTGAACACTACAAACAAAAAGAACTCATAAAAATCAAATGAAGGGAACTAAAAGGGACTTACTTTGGTACGAACGACCAATACCCAAGAGAAATTCAAGGGAGAATTTTTTTTTTTTTTTTTTTTTATTCCGGGAGAAGGGAAGACTAGCCGCATTGACAGGCCCATGTCGACGGAAACGTCTATCGAGACTGCAACATTACCACTTGGCTCTAGTCCCCCCTAACATACAATAGTTTATACTAAAACAAATGTTACATTTACTGCTCTCTACAAACACTACCCATCTGTCTCTATCTCTCTCTCGCTCTCTCCTCTCTCTTTCTATCAGATTTTACCGAACCATCTTTTTATGTTCAATACATGTCTCCGTCTTTTTTCTGTTTAGGTCTACCTGTTAAAACTAGCCTGGGAAATGTGTTTAAAAGGGAATCAAGTTATAATTATGGTGAAGCTGCTTCAAGTGATGTCAGTATCTCTACTTTTTTTTCTTTTTTTCTTTTTTCTTTTTATTTCTACAAGTCAGCGCAAAGTGTAACCCAAACACTGCAAACTAATGTTGACACCACAGATTCATCACAAATATTTCATACCCATTACATATTCCTAACATACACAAACTTTCTCACACAAAATATAGCTGTAAAACTGATCGTAAACCATATCAATGTCTACACTCAAGTTTGTGACCTGGAACATCCGTGGGATAAGTTCACAGGCAAAGATAATAAAAATTATGAATCACCTGATCAAATTACAAGCAGACATATATATGCCTGATACAAGAAACTCACTTTACAGAATCCGAAATTGAAAACCCCACAATTTAATCAAGTATACTCATCAACTTGCAATTCTAAGAAAAGAGGCGTGTCAATTTTAATAAACAAAACCGTTCCATTAATCCATAACACTACCATCTCTGATCCTAATGTTATCATCAACGCCTCCATTAACAACAACATAACTACCCATCCATCCATCCATCCATCCATCCATTATCTGAACCTGCTTATCCTGAACAGGGGGGCTGGAGCCTATCCCAGCATACATTGGGCGAAAGGCAGGAACACACCCTGAACAGGTCGCCAGTCCATCGCAGGGCACACACACCATTCACTCACACACTCATACCCATGGGCAATTTAGACTCTCACTAAATTCTCTCACTGAGATTCTTAGACCCATATCAGCTTGCTGCCCATCTTCGGGTGTTGGCTGACTGGCTCAAATCTGACCCGGCCTCTATCTGGCTTGATATTGAATCCGTTGTCCAAATGTCCCCTGTGGAACCTGCTGTTCGTAAAGAACTGTGCTGAAATTACATCTCCTCTTACTTACTCTTTTAAGACCAGGGCCTTAAAAGGTGGCACAGACAGGGGATAACAAAGCTAGGCGATCTATTTGAGGGCCAGATTTTATTATCCTTTCAGCAGATACAGCAGCGCTTTGGCCTACACAAATTAGACATTTCATTACTTAAGACACTACATTAATGACCAATAATACCATTTCACATGTGGAAAGAGCATTGTCCTTACAGGTAACTAGGAAGCACATTAGTGTATTCTATAGAGCCCTAAATTCCAATTTATCTCTAACCTCCAGCGCACTAAGCAAGCCTGGGAGAGAGACCTGGGCATCTCCATTAGCGATATGGTCTGGCAGAGAGTGTGGGTGCATGCAGGTAAAATATCCATTTGTAACAGAACTAAATCCACTCAGCTTAGAATTTTACACCGTACACATATAACACATGTTCTTAAAAACAAAATGAATGCAAATACATCTCTGCTTTACGGAGTCTGGTAATTATATTCATTGTTTGTGATCATGTATAAAGTTGAAACGGTACTGGTCTGATATTGTAGATGAATTGTGTCTCATTTTTGGTGTTCAAATTGAATTAGACCCTATGTGCCTTCTACTGGGCCTTCCAGATTGTCATATAACAAATTACAATCACAAGAGGTTATTCAACTTACTGTCCTTTGCTGCCAGGAAGAATATTCTGCTATTCTGGATCAAAGATACTGCCCCAACCAAAAAATCGTGCACCTTGCTAGTTCATCTTGTCTTGTGTATTTGGCTTGCGTGTGTGTATATAGTATTTATGAACTTAATTTACTTATTTTTATAGCTTTTTCATGTCCTTGCTTCTATTATATCTGTATTTGAGTTTACACAGAGTTCATCTGAAGATGATACTTGTCTCAGTATGATCCCCTGGTGTAAATAAAGTAAAATACTTAGCAATTCAGCAGAAAAAATATTTGGATAGTTGGAAACATTTGCTTCCCTTCTTCCTTAATAAAGGACAATTAATGACACCTGTTTTTTCATAGAAAGAATGAATTCTCCACACTGCTATTATTTAGAACATGCCCCCTTTAATGAATGAGTCAATTACACAGAACAAACAGCATGCATGTCATGACAGTTTTTCTATTAAACTACTACATCTACAAGAAAATTATTTGCCATGCAGAAATATCACTTCTGCTAATAACAGTGGTTCATCAGGTTATTGATGTTGGCCTGCTAGTTATTTGAATACAACTGCATGTACCCCTTCTGTCATCGATCCCTACCACACTCTCTCACACACACACAAACACACGTACATAGCACGCGCACACCTACACACACACACACACACACACATACACACACACTCGGCACACTCTCACATGCATGCAAACACATACACACATATAATGCACACACACACAGCACACTCATACACACACACATTACATTACATGAATGGCATTTGGCAGACACTCTTATCCAGAGTGGGAGACAATCCTCCCCTGGTGCAATGCAGGGTTAAGGGCCTTGCTCAAGGGCCGTACGGGTCGAACCATGGACACCAGGGATCAAACGACCAACCTTGTGGGTCCCAGTCATGTTCCTTAACCACTATGCTACAGGCTGCGGTACACTCATACACACACAAACATAGCACACTCACATACACATACACACTCTCTCACACACTCACACACATATGAAACACTCAAACACACACACACACAACACAGTCACACGCGCGCACACACAAACACATTCATACACACGCACGCACACACACCTACATATAACACACACTACTTAGTTGGCTAGTAAGATAGTGGGGGTGAGTCAGGCTCCCGGACATTTACTGCAAGCAGGTCCTGAGGAAGGCCAAGGCCATTTTCAATTGTCCAGACCATCCCCTGTGAAAAGAGTTAGACCTATCGCCCTAAGACTGTCGTTTTAGAGTGCCTGTCAGGAGGACCAAGACATCCAAAGTCTCCTTTGTATCTACGGCAATAATATTAGTGTTCTTCATGACCACTCTCTCTGCTCCCTGTTCACTGATACTGCTCTCTGCACTGCAAAACTGTACTGTTTTTACCTTACTTCTGACCATATATTGCTTTTTTAAAATTTTAATGTTATTGTTTTCATTTTTATTGTGTTATTGATTTACTGTCTTATGTTTTTAATATAGTTGTGGTAAATGTTTTAAAGTCAAACGTCCCCATGTGGACCAGTTTTTATTACTGCCCTTACAGGGCTAAATGGTATCTTTTTTGGTACCTATTGCCAGACCTACCAGACTATTCTCTTCTGAATTGATAGTTATTTGGTTTTCCCCATGCTGATGGATGATAAAGGCATTTTTCATGCTTGTTACCTCATTTTATAACTCTAGTGATATAAGAGGTGATGGAATTACAAAATGAGTTCCTTAATTTTAAACTTAATATAGACTTTTTGTCATTTTTATCAAGGTTGTAAATAATTATGGAGCCTACTGTATATCAGCTTATTGATTATGTAGTAAGTGAGAGAACTTAAATTCATATTTATTCCCTGATTTCCATGCCCAAAACTCAGATAAACATTTTGATCTCCCATCAGCAGCCACTCTAGCCAACATCAGAAGGAGATGGCAGAAATATGACTCCTCCGATTCATATTATGGCTATTTCCCACACTGCAGATGCACCACTAATCACACACTGCCCAAGCCACGACAGGAGGACAATGTCAGCATATTCTCAGTTTGTGTGGCCATTCGGTCTGGGCAGGAGTGGCCACTATAGAGCAATGAGATCAAAGTATGTCATGCAATCATTCCCCTGTGAGGCTGAGCCAATGTGGGCCTCAGGCCATAACCAGCAGTGACCAAAACTCACGCACCCAGTGGCAAAGCTCAAGCTTTGCTGGGGACAGGAATCTTTACTGCATGAGCCACCTGGAGGTGGATTGAATTTTTTTTTGTTTTTGTATATATTTCCAGCCTGGACCGGTTCAGTATAAAGATTCACTTGACAGCATGTGTTTTCCAGCTGCACATTCTAAAGATTCTTATGCGGATCTGGTTCAGATTCAGGCCATAGATGAGGGGGGTTTAGGAGTGGTGGAACAATGAGCTGGGACCATAACGAGCGTGCATGTGGTCAGACAAGAGTGCAGCCGTTAAGTCTGTCAATGAGTTTAAATGCGGAAAACAGGTCTGCATGGAACTTATTCCAGCCTTCCGGTGATCGCACAGATACTTTCACTATATTAACATAGGAAATCAAAATCAACACTACCTGTGAAACGTGAAAAACTTAAATAATGGACACATATGCATTGTTGAGAGCAGTATCCACACATGAAAACTTTAATGTGTAGCAGGTCTTAAAGCTAAATTGTATCTAGCAGCGTATCAAGCCTGGTCTTGAAAACTTGTCTTGTTTGTGCCTCTACTACATGTTCTGGCAAGCTATTCCACACAGTGACCACTCACTGTGTGAAAAAATACTTCCTATTATCTGTACATAATTTCCATTTGTGTCCTCTCGTTCTGCTAATCAAACTCACCCTGAAAAATTGCCTATAATTAACTTTGTTGATCCCTTTAATGAATTTAAAAGCCTCAATCAAATCCCCCCTAACTCTCCTTTTACTAAGCTTAAAGAGATTAATTACCTTAAGTGCCTTATATTTTTATTTCCCACATGTAGAACTTTACATTTAGTTGTATAAAATTTCATTTTCCAGGTTTTCGCCCACTTCTGGATTCTGTTTAAGTCTTCCTGGATTACTTTAGTAGATTCCTTACTGTTAGCTACCTAATTTTGAATCATCTACAAATTTAACAAAATTTCTTTCAATGGTAATTTATGTAAATGAGGAAGAGCAGTGGCCCCAGCACCGATCGCTGAGGGACAATACCCTGCTCGGATAAGGCCCCTCCTACTACTACTCTTTGTGTTCTATCCCTTAGCCAATTGCGAAGCCAGTTTGAAATGGTTCCTATAATTCCTACCATTCCCATTTTGATAATGAATTTGTCATGTGGTACCTTATCAAAAGCTTTTTGGAAATCACAATCAATAAGCAATATCATAAGCCCTGTTATCATCAAAGCACTTGGTAGCGTCCTTCAATAATAATCCCTTGGAATGTTATTACTTTCAATAAATAATTCCAGTTCATCCCTAATGATAGATTTCAGTATTTTACATGTGATTAGAATGTTAGAAGTTAGACTGATAGGCCTGTAGATCAGTAGATCGGTACGGTCCCCTTCCTTATATATTGGTATTGTATTACCTTGTTTCCAGTCATTCCAGTTTCTAAAGACTGTCTAAAAATATTTGCCAACGGTTTGGAAATTATCTCACTTACTCTTTGAGTAACCTTGTGAATATTCCATCTGGGCCTGCTGCCTTATTTGTCTTTATTTTATATAAATCTCTTTATCCCCAATCTTATCTTCCAATATTGGTTAATACATTCTGAGTATTGAGTATGCCTTCTTGCCTACTAGTAACCTCCTCCCTGGTAAACCTCTCAACAAAGTAGCCATTTAAGGCATCAGCAGTATCTTTATTCTCATACAGCAGTTCTCCTTTGTTATTCTTAATGCACTTAACCTGCTCTTTCATTTTGGTTTTCCTACTACAGTATTAAAAGAAGCGTTTGGGATTGCCTTATGCATCATCTGAAATTTGACTTTCAAATAGTCTTTTGGCTCACCTTCTTTTTTAACCTTAGCATGCATATTATAATATTCAGCTGTATTACTCTCAGTGCTGTCCTTTTTATATATCTTACACAGTTTATTATTTTTTATTAACTTTTACGTATATATACATGTATTCGTCCGCTGCGCAGATTGTTTTCTCAACTTACTTACTTTTCTGCACCTTATGTGTCAAGTGTAACCCTTTTGGACCTGCTCCACTTTTCATTCACAGTCCTGCAATCAAGAACTTGCTCCCAGTCTACATTACTTAAATTTGATTGCATCTTTTTAATAAAGTTGACATGCTTACATTTAAAATCCTGGACTTGGAGGAACCCTACTGAATTTACCAAACTACATCAAAACTTATTGTGGAATGGTCACTTGTCCCAAGTGGTTCCATGACCTCTATCTAATTCTGTCTGAATCATTACATATCACTTAAATTGATTACCCTCTTGTAGGCTGACTGACATACCGTGTCAAAGGTAATTTATAACATCTAAAAATTCCTCCTCACTTTTTCCCTGTCGAGTCACCAAATTCCAGTTAATATTTGGATAATTGATATTTGCATCCCTGATAAGCTTGTTTTATATTTTTAAAGTGCATTGTATTCACACTACTATCTGTGGCTTACCCTTTTCAATGGTCCCAACGTGGACTCCTTTTTGCGAGCACAGACTATGGTGTCTACACTTCGCTGTCTACACTTCTAGTAGTTGCGTCCCCCATTATCACTGCCTCCCTTTTCCTGGAGGATGTGGCCCTCAGGGCGATACCAGATACCACCCCTGTGTAATGTGCATGCCCTTTCCTTCGCTTGTGCCCTACTGTCACCCAACTCTCTTGTCCTGCCTGGTCTGGAGTCTGCCCCACTCCCAGCTGTGGCATGCACACTAATTCCCACACTAGTTCCCTAAAGGAGGTACTATGTAGTTCTTCCAATTCTGAGCTATGCAATTGGCATGCGAGCCAGCCCTCCAGATGCTCAACAAGCAGACAACAGTGACAGATGAATGGCTCGAGGACTTCACTTTCCAGCAGAGCAATCATTCTACACCCCGCACATAGCTTTGGCCATATTTGACCCCTAATTATCTCCTTCTCTCTCCCTAAATCTGAACGCTACTGAACAAGTGGAAACACAAAAACCATGGGTGGCTCCGAACAGCTAGCAGCAGAAAACCGGCATAAACACGGCATTTAACTATAAGCTTAGCTAGCTAACTAACTGTACTGCACAAAGAAAACTATCAGGCGCCAACGTTAAATCAATAATATAATCTGCCAACTGCTTGACTTTAGAAAGAAGTAAGAGAAAAGAGCCCTTGTAATGTGTAGGGTTAGGGTTAGGGTTATGTACAGATAATAGGAAGTATTTTTTCACACAGTGAGTGGTCACTGTGTGGAATAGCTTGCCAGAACATGTAGTAGAGGCACAAACAAGACCAGTTTTCAAGACCAGGCTTGATACGGTGCTAGATAAATAACTAGTCCTTTATTTAGCTCTGGTCAAAAATATACCCAAAATATTATCCGGACTCCATTTATACTTCACTGCAGTTACGGTAACCTTTATGCTGGAGGCAAACTAACTACCAACAGGATTTACTTCCAAGATTTACTTCTCTGACTGCAAATTCCAAAGATCCTTCCACGGATCTGGCTCATTTTCAGGCCATAGATGAGGGGATTTAGGAGCGGTGGAACAACAAGGAACTCCAGGGACATGAAATTGCGGAGTCCTTGGAGACGGGTGCTGGAACCAAAGCGAGGGTACATGAGTTCAAACAAGACTGCTATCAAGAAGTTGGTCAAAGTGATTAAATGTGGCGAACATGTCTGCATGAACTTATTCCGTTCTTCCCACGATCGCACAGACACTTTGATAATATTAACATAGGAAACTAAGATCAGCACTGTTTCAAAAATGTGAAAAATTAAGATACAGGACCCAAATATGTTGTTTACAGTAGTATCCACGCATGACAGCTCAATCACTCCCAAACCTGTGCAGTAAAGCTTTTCAATGTTGAATCCACAGAGAGGGAGTCTGGCTATCAGGCCCACACCAACAGCTGATTCACAGAGAGATAACAGCCAGGTAAAAAGCAATAATTTCATCACCTTCTGAGGCGTGATGATGGAGTGGTAATTAAGCGGCTTGCATATGGCAACATACCTGTCATAAGCCATCACTGCCAGCATAGTGAATTCACAGCCAGCATAGCTGTATAATGCAAAGATTTGACCCAGACAAACTTTATAGGAAATAAAACTCACGTCCGAAGAAAAGTCCAGCAATATTTTAGGATAAAATGAAAAGGCACCATATATCCCATTTACACACAAGCTACACAGAAAAATAAACATGGGCTCATGGAGCGTTTTGTGCAAAATGATTGTAACAATCAAAATCACATTCACTAAAATAGTCAAAAGGTAAGCAAGAAGAGTCACAACAAAGTATGTGTGTTTGTTTGTCTCATTCAGTCCTTGTAGAGTAAATACTATTTCAGTTGAATTCTCCATGGTAGTTTCATAACAGGTGTGCGTAAAACACCGGGGAGGTTCTGAGCTGTTCTTGCGCCAGCTTTTCCGGTGATAATTTCTCCTGCACCGCAAACAGGAAAAGTACAGAAGATCAGCAATAAGCAGACTGTTTGTACAAAGGTTGGAGATTCCCTATTGCAAAATCATCTACCTCTGACATTACCTGTATACAATGCTTGTCATTTGATTAAAATGCAAAAATACAAACAATAATTCTTCTTTAACATATAAACCTTAAAATACTTAAAAATCATCAAATCATTGGCCGATGTTCACGCCAAATGGATAAAAGTTCTATTGGGTTTCTAACTGTATGGGAGAACGCAACACACAGAAATATCTATTCCCACTGTATCAGATATATATATGGACTCTGAAGTGCCTTTGAGATTTGTCAGCCAATGACTGCCCACTTCAGCAAATCTACCTCATCAAATCAAATCTATAATGAGAGATGCAAAGGAAAGATAACACAGGCATTATTTCCAATTCCCAATTAATAGTGGGGTCTGAGATCACATTTGGCCAGATCCCAGCAGTGCTTATTTCTGATAAGAACGCTTTAGATGTAAATAGATAGTTTATCTTTGAATAGGTGTTTTGTCTATGTGAGAAAAAAGTAGCTTTCCTCTCACTGGGCCTAATTTATCAATATTTTCGGAAATCCGTGAGCAACTGTATGTGTGATTGGAATCAAACTAATAGCTTTCGCCAGGTTCATGAAAGACGCGTAGACACAGCTTTTTTTGTATACACTTGTGTATGTTGATAAATACCAAGTAATCCTGAACCAAAGGCACCTGTTGTAGTGAAGGGTATGGGAGCTGAACATGCAGCAACCCTTTATTATTTTAGGGTGATGAGGACCTTCACTTTCACATTTTATTTTCTGCACAAATAGTAGCCATGACAGTTGGAAGACGGGATGCCTTTGGGAATTGAAACCCCGTCTGAATTTTCCTTCTGTTTTGCCCAAGAGTTAGGGTTTGATTTATTGCACCCCTTTTCTTTATTCACTTGCTTTTGTATGCTGTTCATCCAAGTAATTGCTACTTCCTAGTTTAAAAGCTACTTTTTGGAAGAAAGGCACTCTAGGATGAGTTGAAGGTGGAGCCAGGGGTACTTAGGCACTCTTGTAATTAAAGACTGATTGAAACTCCCTACAGGTTTGATCAAGAATAAGGGATAAGTCAATATTCACCCTATTCATACATTGTTCTTGGTTCTGCTGTGTGGTTATTTCCCGTAGCGTTCTGTTTCCAAGTTTGACAGCTGCATTACATTTACTTCAGTGTAGCAAGGTGTTTCTTTTTGTCACTTTCAAAAGGCAATGTTTTTGTCTGAGTTTATGTCTGTTTTTGTACGTATAGCACTAATTCTCAATTCACCTCTGTTGGCGGTAACACCCTGATCAGTGAGATTTCCGCACCTCTGATCGTCCAAGGATATATGTTGTAGATCCTCATGGTGGATTGTGTAGTTAGGTTACGTCCACATAAGTCTCATGCATGAGATGCTTATGCTTGTCGTTTCCTTCTTAGTGGAGGTCTGTTCTATGTTTTCCACTCAGACTAAATACAGGATTGTTGGAAGGTTTGCTCTTTGGCAGAGAGCTTTGCGAAACTCCGATTACCCAGGGTTTTGTGTTTGACAACCCTTGGAGCAGAATGTGTATTTAGTTGGCGCATTTGTAAGTGTCCTGCATTATCAGCTGAGCCTAGGTGAGCATCAGGTGGATCTCTGTGGTTGGTGACTGGAGTATCGCCCCTCGCAGATGAGAGGTTTGCTAGGTGAGCATCAGGTGGATCTCTGGTTGGTGACTGGAGTATCGCCCCTCGCAGATGAGAGGTTTGCTAGGTGAGCATCAGGTGGATCTCTGGTTGGTGACTGGAGTATCGCCCCTCGCAGATGAGAGGTTTGCTAGGTGAGCATCAGGTGGATCTCTGGTTGGTGACTGGAGTATTGCCCCTCTCAGATGAGAGGTTTGTGAACTCGCCGAGAAGCCTGGGGTTCCGTGACTGAGACACCCTTTGCTGTTTGTGTCCTACCTCTTCATAATTATTCCTGCTGCGTCAGTTGAATTACAGGGTTATTGTGTTTCATGTATTCCCATCTCTGTTTAAGTCATCCTGCTTTGTCAGTTGAATAATTATTATTGTATTTTAGTTTTCACTTTATCGTTTACACAGTCCTAGGTAGGCTATGATATATATTGGGGGACTGCAAAGTTCTCTGTGTTTGCATACCCATGCCTTTTTGCCCCTGTCTTCAAGGTGTGAGACTAATTTTCCCTGCCGTTTATTTTTTCCTGAGTTTCAGATTAGACTCATGACCATTTTGATAACTCCTCCGACCCTGCTCCATTACACTAGTGGGACAGTGCCGCACTTACTTCCAGTAATTTAACATATAGTCTCATAAATTTAAATTTCTGACACACCAGAGCCAAGATCAGACAGGATACCTTCTGTCTTACACAGATTTCTGCTTCTTCCCAAGAACTGCTGCTCAGGTTTCATGCTATTCAGATAATGTCTGTTCCTAAACCTAAATTGAGCCTGGCTAAGAAGCCCATTAGGGGTGTTTGTATGGCTAATCTGACCAGATTGTTTGTATGGCTAGTCAGACCGGGTCATTCATAATGCAGCTAACCAAACTCAGTTTAAAATTGGATTAATTAATATCAGATCACTATCCTTGAAGGCAACTCTTTTAAATTAATTAATTATGGATCACCAAGTTGAAATCCTACATTTATCTGAAACGTGACTTAAAACTGATGAATATATTGCCCAAAATGAATACACCCCTCCTGGTTACAGTGAGGGATAGGGTTCCCCATCGGACAGGGTTAGGGAGTGTGGAGGTGGTGGAGCTGCGGTGTATAATTCTAATCACTATTTAACTTTCAAGTCCAGCTTAATGTGCTTGAAAGTGCTTGTTCTTAGTTTTGCACATCCGGACAAAAAAGCAGTCAGTGTGGTCCTTGTAATTGTATACAGGCCACCAGGGCCATAAAGTGGTTTCTTACTTGAGTTTTCCAATTTCTTTTCCAACCTCATGGCCATTCCACTGAAAAGTAGGCTATTCTTAAAATGTTCTAAATAAGTGCTTCAGTGAATTAAAATTGAAATACATCATTGCTTGACACACATAGACCTGGTTGATGTGCTGGTGGATATGAGCATGAACCCCAGATCTATGCTCACAATAAGGTTGCACCACTGTCATGAATTTAGGGTAGAGGCATAAAGCGAGTGCCCAGTGAATCCACAAAAGACAGGCATGAAAGGGAACATTCACATTTACATTCTAGTCATTTGGCAGATGCTTTTAATCCAAAGCGATTTACAAGTGCATAGGTTCTTCCACAAGTCAAAGCATCACATCCATAACTAGGAAAATACATAGGAAGTGCTGTTCTAAACATAGAGTCATCATGAGTGCAATTTTTTTGGGGGTGGGGGTTAGACAAGAGGGATAGGGATAACAGAAAGGGGGGCGGGGAAAATCAGGAGGGAGGACTAAGGTACAGTTTGAAAAGGTGTGTTTTCAGTCTGCGTCGAAATAGGGGGAGGGATTCTGCTGTCCTGACAGTGGTAGGCAAGTCATTCCACCACTGAGGAACCAGAACAGTCTAGAACTAATTAATAGAAAGAGTAGCCAACCAACACTTGCAAGCATTGGCTGAATTATATTGTGCAAAGAAATGAAAAGGGGTGTAGAAAAGGGTTTTGGAACCCCGTTCCTGGACAGCCACTCACCTCACCTTGTGTTTTTAATCTAAATCGGTTGCTGATTTTAGGGTTAGGGTTAGGCCGCCCAATGCCAACTACAGTGGGGCAAAAAAGTATTTAGTCAGCCACCAATTGTGCAAGTTCTCCCACTTAAAAAGATGAGAGAGGCCTGTAATTTTCATCATAGGTACACTTCAACTATGAGAGACAGAATGGGGGGAAAGAATCCAGGAAATCACATTGTAGGATTTTTAATGAATTAATTGGTAAATTCCTCGCTCTGTCCTCCACTCGTTACCTGTATTAATGGCACCTGTTTGAACTCGTTATCAGTATAAAAGACACCTGTCCACAACCTCAAACAGTCACACTCCAAACTCCACTATGGCCAAGACCAAAGAGCTGTCAAAGGACACCAGAAACAAAATTGTAGACCTGCACCAGGCTGGGAAGCCTGAATCTGCAATAGGTAAGCAGCTTGATGTGAAGAAATCAACTGTGGGAGCAATTATTAGAAAATGGAAGACATACAAGACCACTGATAATCTCCCTCAATCTGGGGCTCCACGCAAGATCTCACCCCGTGGGGTCAAAATGATCACAAGAACGGTGAGCAAAAATCCCAGAACCACACAGGGGGACCTAGTGAATGACCTGCAGAGAGCTGGGACCAAAGTAACAAAGGCTACCATCAGTAACACACTACGCCGCCAGGGACTCAAATCCTGCAGTGCCAGACGTGTCCCTCTGCTTAAGCCAGTACATGTCCAGGCCCGTCTGAAGTTTGCTAGAGAGCATTTGGATGATCCAGAAGAGGATTGGGAGAATGTCATATGGTCAGATGAAACCAAAATAGAACTTTTTGGTAAAAACTCAACTTGTTGTGTTTGGAGGAGAAAGAATGCTGAGTTGCATCCAAAGGACACCATACCTACTGTGAAGCATGGGGGTGGAAACATCATGCTTTGGGTCTGTTTTTCTGCAAAGGGACCAGGACGACTGATCCGTGTAAAGGAAAGAATGAATGGGGCCATGTATCGTGAGATTTTGAGTGAAAACCTCCTTCCATCAGCAAGGGCATTGAAGATGAAACGTGACTGGGTCTTTCAGCATGACAATGATCCCAAACACACCACCCGGGCAATGAAGGAGTGGCTTCGTAAGAAGCATTTCAAGGTCCTGGAGTGGCCTAGCCAGTCTCCAGATCTCAACCCCTTAGAAAATCTTTGGAGGGAGTTGAAAGTCTGTGTTGCCCAGCGACAGCCCCAAAACATCACTGCTCTAGAGGAGATCTGCATGGAGGAATGGGCCAATATACCAGCAACAGTGTGTGAAAACCTTGAAGACTTACAGAAAACGTTTGACCTCTGTCATTGCCAACAAAGGGTATATACCAAAGTATTGAGATGAACTTTTGTTATTGACCAAATACTTATTTTCCACCATAATTTGCAAATAAATTCTTTAAAAATCAGACAATGTGATTTTCTGGGGGGTTTTTTTTCTCATTTTGTCTCTCATAGTTGAGGTATACCTATGATGAAAAACAGGCCTCTCATCTTTTTAAGTGGGAGAACTTGCACAATTGGTGGCTGACTAAATACTTTTTTGCCCCACTGTAGGTGACAAAATATAGCTTGTGTCTTCCTACCTCTCCCCTTCTTCTCCCTACAACGCTGCAGACTTGTGACCTTTGACCTGCATCCCAGGCCCAAGGATCTGTGGCACATAGTATCACTAGAGAGCTAGAAGAGACACTTTATCTTCAATCCTGAAAACATTCGACTCTGAGGAAGAACCATGACTGTGATAAGGGCTAGGGGCCCCTGTGCAATATGCTATGTGATCAGATATTACCCCTCAGTGAGAACTTTGTTATATTTTACTGTATGCTGAGGTTGTGCACCAATCAATTATTTTGGCAAAATGTATATTGTATTGTATGAGTATTTTAGACCTTTGTATAGATGAGGACACACCAGAGAGAGGATAATATCCATTGAGTTGCTTTATAATATCACCATCATTTGTTTGTATTGCTATGAAAACCATTGTTTTTGATAAACAACCCTTTGATGTGTTTATTCTCTCAAAGAAAAAGAAAGAAGTTTTTTTTATTTTTTTATTTTATTCATTAATGAATGTTAGGTATTGCTAAACTTATCCATCTCTAAATGTAAAGTATTTAACTTCATTTATATTGGTCTAAGACATTCAAATTTAAAAATGTAACATTTAAAAACATTGGAAAGCCAAATGCTTTTCTTTAAAACATGTTGCTGTGAACTGATTACTTCGGTAGATGGATTGAATGACTCTCTCTCTCTCTGAGGGTCAACAGCAGACAGAGCAACCTAAGAGATAAACATGTTTATTAGTCCATTAGTCATTAGAAATTTCAGGAGGTCATTAGTCCATTGTACCTGTTCATCCCTTTGAAAGCAATTTAGAGCCCTTCCCACCTGAGAGCAGCAGGACACAGTGAACAACAACATCTCCCTGTAGATGACAGTGGGGATGGAGTGAGGAGCTGAGGGTGATGGAAGAGGGAATAATGACCTCCCTTTGGACAGCCTGGAGACTCTGACCCCTGAGTGCTTCATACGGTTCATTCCCATCTATGTTTATCAGTTTCCAACTAGAGAGAGCCTGCAGTGATGCTGTTCATTGTGAAAGGTCACAGATCACAGGCTTCCATGGCCTGCATACTGTGCTCTGAGTGTACATTCTGTATCATGAATCATTTATCTGTAGTGTCACTCACAGGTATTCCCCAGACACTGGAACCCTTCAGAACCATCAAGCTTGGGCGGGACCCCCAGAGGTTAATAACATTCCTGTGGATAATTGAATTATCTGTTTCAATGGTGGCAAGGAAATTATCAGGCTTCCTTTGGAATCGCAGAATGATTTGAGCAGAAGCAGCAATATGGGCAATGGCAGCATTTTGTTGTCTTTTATAATCTGTATGATTATACCTGGGATTTGGCTCTCTCTGGGTTCCCAGTTGGATTTGGCCAAAAAGGGTGTTGTGCCTGTATCTCCTGATCCCTCATAAAAGACAGCCAGTTTCAGTTTTCTGTGAAACTCCTGAGCTTCTCCTCCTGGGTTTGTTTCTGTTTTTTTCCTTGTGTTTGCCATCAGTATAAATGATAGGCCTTTGTTCAGTAGACTAATTTGATTTTGGGTTAGTAAAAGTTTTGGGTGAGCAGGATAATATTCTTGTTCCCCTACCTGTTTGGGTTTGTGGGGATTCTCAGTTTAAATATTGTAGCCAGTACAAAAAAACATCTTTCCAGCTGTTCTCTCTGTCCAGTTGATGTCATCCTGTGTAGTGCGGAAGTCCCCCACTGGAAGCTTGGGAACATGTGGCATGTTTCTGAGGATGTGATTATTAACCCTCCTGTTGTGTTCACCCCCCACCCCTTACTTTAGTGTTCCCGGGATAGAGTTCAATTTGAATGAGATTGAGGAAAAGGTAGAAACAAAGGGAATGGTGTTATTGTTTTGATTCGTCCTTTCAGGTATTTGTACCTGTTGTAAACTCTGTTGTACTTCAGTTTTAATAGAACGAAGAAAACTCCTGCTGTAACCCCTTGGTCATCCCCCCAGGACAAAGGAAGTAGAGCGAGAGTGGAAAACATAAAGATGACACCAAGGCCAACACGGTATGCAACATCTCATGTGGAGGACATCAAGTCCAGCTTCCAACTCTTTTTACCAGAGTCCATTGAGGGAATTATACTGGAGACGACAAACCTGGAGGGGAAGCATGTGTTTGGCGACACCTGGAGAGAAATTGACCAGGTAGACCTTCAAGCCTACATGGGTCTGTTGATTTTAGCAGGAGTATATCGCTCAAACAATGAGGCTACAAAAAGTGGGATGCAGAGTCTGGCAGGTCTATGTTCCGTGCAACTATGTCCTTACAACAGTTTCATGTCCTTTAGAATTAATCGATTCGATAACAGAGATACACAACCCATCTGCTGACGAAATGACAAACTGGCTGCCATCAGGAACGTTTGGGACAGGTGGGTGGAGCGCCTACCACTGATGTACAATCCAGGCCCTGAGGTGACAGTTGATAAGTGCCTGGTTCCTTTCAGAGGTCGCTGTTCCTTCAAGGTGTACATTCCAAGCAAACAGGGAAGTATGGAATAAAGATCTGGGCAGCATGTGATGCCAGGAGCAGCTATGCCTGGAATATGCAGGTATACTTGGGGAAACCCAGTACTGGAAGGGCCGAAAAAAACCAGGGCATGCGTGTTGTGCTGGACAACCGGTCTCCAAGGGCATAATATCACATGTGACAACTTCTTCACATCATATGCTCTTGGTCAGGAGCTGCTGAAAAGAGTGTCAAATGCCACTCATGTGCATGAATTCACATGCACACACACACACACACACTCTCTCTCTCTCACACACACACACACACACACAAACTTCATGTTGAGGAGTTTAGTCTTTGTTTTTCCATTTCTTTTTCACATTACAGTTCATTTTGGAATGTTCACCATGACTCTGAGACATTGTTCACAGCTAAAGAGAGTTAAATAAAAATTTGGTGGTGATAAATGGTTTTTGTGTTCATTTAAGAGCATTTAAGAACTCGCGAACACTCGCGAAATCGCGGACTCGCGTACTGTAGTTTTCTCTTCTCCAGTATCAAATCAGAATTTGCTCTGTTAAGTAAATGTGTTATTGTTGAAACCCTCAAGTCACCCTCACTGATCTTTCCCTTCATTACCACGATTAAACCACAAACACACATGCTCCTCTGGCCTTATTTTTAGTTTTTTTCTAGTTATGCATGCAAAGCTGAACATAAACTACACCTCCTCATCCTGGACCTCCTCAGTCTGGGGCCTGGACCTCCTCAGTCTGCACCTCCTCAGTCTGGTCCTCCTCAGTCTGGACCTCCTCAGTCTGGGCCTGGGGCTCCTCAGTCTAGGGGATGGGTGGCAGGTGCCGTGCTGCTGCTTTAAATCTGAATATTTTAATATACTTCCCTATTATGCAGGGCACATCACATCTTATTGATGTTTTTGTAATTAATATTGTTACTGTTGTCATAGAAGAAGGTGCCATGTTGGTTGAGTGAGCTGTGCAGTGTGCAGACGTGCTGTGTAGATGTACCGGCGGAGTGACCTGTAGGGCTGGGGGGGGTCCCAGGAGTAGGGGTGCCTGTGATCCAGGATGCAGAGCCCCAGGGGTCTTAAGCTGGTGGTGAAGTAAAAACGGGTCATGTATCCGGTTTTGTTACTGCGGTTTTTTATGGAGTTGATGTGGTAGGCGAGGCTCTGCATCCTGATTCCTCTCCCCATGTGTGTTTGTGCTGGTGTTGTAATCTGGATGGTGAGTGCTTTGTGATCTGAAAAGAAGACTGTTTGTGCTGTGATGTTCTGTGATTGTATCTGATGGCTCAGAAGGAGGAGGTCTATCCGGGAAAAGGATTTGCCACAGGAACTCACCCACGTGTAGCGTGGCACCAGGTCCCGACCAGCGTCAGTGAGGGAGTAGTCCGCTATGACTGACGCCAGCTCCCGACTCGAGCGGTCCCTCCACGGCCGGCTCCGATCCTCATCCCTCAGGGCACAGTTGAAGTCCCCTGCCATCACGACAGGGAGGTTTCCCAAAAGGATTGGACGCAGCTTGGGGAAAAAGGCTGTGCGCTCATTTTGGTTTGCGGGTGCATAAACATTAATAACCTTAAAGTGAAAATTGTTATAAAAATTGTTATAAATCCTTCCTGCCTCCACCACTTTTTTCCGGGTTGTCTTGACTTATTCTTGATTAATATTGCCACCCCATCTGCACGTGCCACACTCGAACCCGACCACACCGAATCCCCTATGGCCCATTCATTCTGATAATCTATGTAATCTGTTTAAAAGGGGATTCTACACTCTTGTAAACATAAAATGTCTGTGTTTTGTGTTGTGAGGAATGCCATGACGTCTGCCCTTTTCTTATTGTTGTGAATACTGCGTACGTTTAATGTGAGGATGTTTAATGTGCTCATGATTGCAATGACAGTGGTGTATGTATGGTACTGCGTCCAATCCATAGCTGATCACGGGAGGTGATATTTACTTCTGCCCTTTCCCTGTTCTAGATTCTGGAGGACCCCCCCCGGGTGGTTTGGAGGAGGACCTGGCGGGCAGAGTGGTGGGGGGTGTGGCTGGCTTACCGGCTCTCGACGCACCCAGGGCTGCCTGCGAAGCGTGCACTGGTCCAGCTGTGTCCGGGCGGGTGTCAATGTAAAGTTTGGTGAGTCGGAGTGTTTCCCTAGATATGCGTGTCTGTGGGGGTGGTCGTGTCTGTGGGTGTTGTAATTTGACCGTCCTGTCTATAACTTCTCCCCATATGTAGTCCAGTTTAGGTGCGTCGTCTTTGTCAGGTGTGCTGTGTGAAGTTCTGGGTCTGGTGGGTTTTGCTGGTGCTGGTTGTACTGGTTCTGTCATCGTTTTCCCAGAGGAGCGGTGTGTCCTTGGGGTGACTACGGGTTTGGGGGGTATTTGGGTAGTGGTCGGGCTGTCCGTCTGTGCGTGTTTTACTGGCTGTGCTGGTTTGTCAGGTTGTGTCGGCGGTTCCACTGTCTGTGGAGGTGGCGCTGGTGGCTGTTTTTCTGGTGGTGGTGGTGGTGGTGATAGTGGTGGTGCTGGGGGTTGTTTTTCTGCTTGTGTGGGTTCTGGTTCTGTGTCCTGATTGGTGGAGGTAGTGATAGTTATTTTCCTTTCCCGTGGTCGGGGGTCTCTTTTTCTTTTTCCAAAGATGTCTGGTGACAGTGTGTCTGTTGTGTTGTCTGTGTCTGTGGGCAGAGTGGAGGGTGTGCTGTCTGTGATCTCAATCTCCTCGTCCTCACTCTTGACTTCTATCTGTTCAGTGTCTGTAGTGGTGGAAGGGGAGTTGGTGCTAGTACTGTCTTGTGTCGTGCACTGTCCAGGATTTCCACACGGGAGTGAGTCTGTCTGTGTGTCTGGTCCAACTGTCTCCGTCTGTGAGGGGTTTGGGGGCTGGTCTGTGTCGGGTTCTGTCTCGGCCTGTGGTGTAGGGGTGGGCTGTTCTGTGGTGGTGGGGTGCTGAGGGGGGGTCTGTGCGGGTTCTGTGGTTGCATCGTGTGTTTGTGGGTTTGTATTGGTTGTGTTTTGTGGGGGTGGTGCTGTGTTCTGTGGAGGGGGTGCTGTGTCCTGTGGAGGGTGGTCTGTGCCCTGTTGTGCGTTGCTGTCTGTGCGTGCTCGTGTTTTGTTGGCATATGAGGATGGACAGTCCCTGAAAACATGCTCTTGGCTCCCACATAGATTACACCTCCGTGCCTCTGTGCATTTGTTTGTCTGGTGCTCCCCTCCCCAATTTTCACATTTAATCACCGTGCATGCTGCTGCAAGGTGCCCCAGGTTCCCACAGGTGCGGCAAAGTTTTGGCATCCCATTATAAAAACTTTGTCCCCTGTTCTGTCCCAAAGTGATGGTGCTGGGTAAATGCCTGACCCCCCCGATGGATGTGTCGTCTGGGTGCAGACGGACTAACCATTTTCTGGCACCTGTCCACACCCCGTCCTCGTCGTATACCCGTCTCACGTCCGATACCAATGTGCCGTGTCTGCTTAACCAAAGTGAAATGTCACAGTCTGAAACTGATTCATTATAAAATAAAACTGTGATAACCTTAACCTCCCTGTCAGTGAGTGCTTCTACTGTGAATTTGTTCAGTGGTGTTTGTGTGGCTTTCTGTCTGTACTGATTCCAAAACATCTCTAGTGTCTGTGCATTCTTAAAACTGGTTTCAAATATGTCCCTAGGACCAGGCAGATTGAACAGGCAGTTCAAGTCAGACGGAGCCCAAACCTCTCTGCAGCACTGCTCTGCTGAACTCCAGGCGTGTCAGTGATGGTTCCGGGTCAGTGTGGTTGTGGATGAATCTGACTGCGTTGTGCCTTCTCATGCCGGGTTCTCCGTGATGTTTCGGGTGTGCAGGTAGGTGGAATGAGAAGGTGGGGGGGGGGGAATGGGGAGAAGGGGGAAGGGTGGGGAAAGGAAAAGGGGTAGGGAAACACTCACAATAGAAATAAAATTAAAATAGAGGGTGAAAGAAAAAGGGGAAAAAAGGAACAGGAATTTAGTTTGGTTTAACTGAGAAAACAACTCCACAAAACTAAAACTGGAAAGGGAGAAGGCTGCAATGCAACTTCCTCCAATATTACTCCCCTAAGAATCTGGGTTCTGGCGCATAGACACTCAGCTGATTGCAGGTCTCCTTTGGCTCCCTCTGTGGGGTCAGGCTCCAGGCTCTGGCTCCAGGCTCCTCTAGGCAGCAGGCCTTGGCTCCGGGCTCCTCCAGGCAGCAGGCCCTGGCTCCGGGCTCCTCCAGGCAGCAGGCCGCAGGCCTTGGCTTCGGGCTCCTCCAGGCAGCAGGCCCTGGCTGCGGGCTCCTCTAGGCAGCAGGCCCTGGCTCCGGGCTCCTCCAGGCAGCAGGCCGCAGGCCTTGGCTCCGGGCTCCTCCAGGCAGCAGGCCGCAGTCCCTGGCTCCGGGCTCCTCCAGGCAGCAGGCCTTGGCTCCAGGCTCCTGCAGGCAGCAGGCCGCAGTCCCTGGCTCCGGGCTCCTGCAGGCAGCAGGCCGCAGTCCCTGGCTCCGGGCTCCTCCAGGCAGCAGGCCTTGGCTCCAGGCTCCTCCAGGCAGCAGGCTCTGGTTGCAGGCTCCTCCAGGCAGCAGGCCTCGGCTCCGGGCTCCTCCAGGCAGCAGGCCTCGGCTCCGGGCTCCTCCAGGCAGCAGGCCTCGGCTCCGGGCTCCTCCAGGCCGCAGGCCGCAGTCCCTGGCTCCGGGCTCCTCCAGGCAGCAGGCCGCAGTCCCTGGCTCCGGGCTCCTCCAGGCCGCAGGCCGCAGGCCTCGGCTCCGGGCTCCTCCAGGCAGCAGGCAGCAGGCCCTGGCTCCGGGCTCCTCCAGGCAGCAGGCCGCAGTCCCTGGCTCCGGGCTCCTCCAGGCAGCAGGCCGCAGTCCCTGGCTCCGGGCTCCTCCAGGCAGCAGGCAGCAGGCCCTGGCTCCGGGCTCCTCCAGGCAGCAGGCAGCAGGCCCTGGCTCCGGGCTCCTCCAGGCAGCAGGCCGCAGGCCTCGGCTCCGGGCTCCTGCAGGCAGCAGGCTCTGGTTGCAGGCTCCTCCAGGCTGCAGGCCTCGGCTCCGGGCTCCTCCAGGCCGCAGGCCCCGGCTCCGGGCTCCTCCAGGCAGAAGGCCCTGGCTGCGGGCTCCTCCAGGCAGCAGGCTCTGGCTCCGGGCTCCTCCAGGCCGCAGGCCGCAGTCCCTGGCTCCGGGCTCCTCCAGGCCGCAGGCCTTGGCTCCGGGCTCCTCCAGGCAGAAGGCCCTGGCTCCGGGTTCCTCCAGGCAGCAGGCCCTGGCTCCTGATCAGTGCAGCTATGTGCAACTGATCTGGGTTTCCGGGGTGTTCCGCTGGGCTACAAGGTCGAGCCAGCCGCGGTCAAGCCACGTACTGAACCCAAGCCTTGCAGCCCGTCCAGAAAAAAGGAGGAAACGTGTTTCTGCAATAAAACAGCTAGCTCTAACTGTCACATCAGATGTCAGTCGCTGCTGCTGCTGGTTGAATGCGTGTCACATTACGGTCATGGCGTGATAGTACAAGTGCGTCTCAAATTAACGGTTTTCGCATTCTAACTAGGTTACTTGTTGGCGCACTTGTATGTTAAGCATGTAAGAACACGAATGCACAGGTAGCTACACGAGTGTGCAATTTGACACACAGCCAATGTTCAAGTTTCTCACGAGAAATGTGACCGGACACAGCGCAATCAACTCAGCAACCAACCCAACAACCAATCGCGTTAGAAATAGCTGACCCAGAGAACTATTATAGCCCTTATTATAGAACTATTATATATATATCATCAACGGTGTTCGCACAAGGGATATTTGGTTAGAGTTAACAGAGTCCTGGGCTTCACACCAAATTATGCTACTTTTTTGACTTGTAGATGGGGAAATTACTTGCTTTTACTTGGTTTTTTTGGGCTCTTTAGCAAATGCCTGTTCAGGAAGAAGGCGCGCTAAGCCCTCGGAATGCCAGTGAAACCGCACAGTTAAGGTAGGCTTGTGAATACTTGTCTTTCCCCCGGTATGCCAAAGTAATGGGCTCATCACAGCAAGCGCCATTTGCTAATATAATGGCGTAATTTATTATTGTCGTTGATTAACTGTGTGGCAATGAGAGGAACACGTGTAGCCTATGCCTAGATCTCCAGCTGTAGGCTAATTGACTGCGTACCGTATTATCGGTTCATAGGGTGATGTCAGGACATTATGTAAAATGGGACATAAGTTTTGAGGCACTGTGCCCTGTAAATATTAGCAGCCAATCACTGAATGTCTTAATCGCTACAACACCAACATGAAGCAATCCTTCTCATTGGTATGTGGTATCCAGAAAGTGTGGAAAAACGTTGAAGGACTCTTGGCGCTGTGACCTATCTAATTTCACTTTTGCATAATCAGGGTCCATCCATCTTAACCCGCTTATCCCGAACAGGGTCGCAGGGGGGCTGGAGCCTATAATGTTGTAAAGTATACTTGTTTAGGAACTAACCAAGGCCACTTCTGTCAGGCTAAAATGGGACAACTTCTAAGGTAAATTGGGACATTCATTTTCGGTTTAATTTTTTAAAAATATAGTACAATTGTTCAATATGTTCAATTGTGCTATGCATACATTGGGCAAAAGGCAGGAATACACCCTGGACAGGTCGCCAGTCCATCCCAGCACAGACACACTCATACCCACGGGCAATACTGGTGTGGGAGGAAACCCACACAAACACGAGGAGAAAATGCAGAAACTCCACTCAGAGAGGTCCCGGCTGACGGGGATTCGAACCCAGGACCTGCCGCCGCGAACTTTTCCCAGTCATTCTCAACGGAAGTTCTTATCACTTCGGATGCGATATATTCTTGGCCGCACGTTGATATCGCGGCGCTGTTCCGAGATAAACGAATGACGTCCTTAAAGCGCGGATTCCTTAACTATTCGAAATCGCCTGGCGCGAATCATTTCCATGGGCTCCTTTTGGTAAGTCTTATCTAGATAATTATTTTACTATTAACGGGTCCTCGAATGATATTTATGTTGTTGAGGTATTCCCGATGTATTATTGTTATTTTGAATGTTCCAATTGTTCGTTTTCTTATGTGGGAAAATTACAGGTAAACGGGATAATGTCTCTGCATGTCTGTTTCTCAACGTCGTAGCCAGCTACATTAACATGCACATCACATTACGGTTTTAAAATATCACCGTCATTAATAGTATTGACAATTTGTATACACGTTTGATTCGTGAAGGTTTAGACATAAAATGTATTATTGTTGCTCTTATTTCACTGCCAATTGTTTATTGACATAGGCCTAACTTACTGTCATTCAGACATCTTGGTATATGTTCCTTTATTTTCCATTAATATATTATTATTGTTGTTGTTGTTGTTGTTGTCAACTTGCCCATATTATGTAGTTGCCCAGCTAAGTACTTCAATAATAGAGCAGTCTCCAGAATAATTATATTATACAATATTTACACCCATGTTACCTTCAATTATATGAATGTACAGTAAATTACAGTATAATTAGGCACACAGTATAATTAGTACAGGTCTCTTGGTTACTTTCATACATTTCATAACTAATGTTACTTTGATATCTCCAGGTGATCAGCATGTGGAGGCGTGTATATTTTCTCCCAGGTAGGCTGCAGATGTACTTCCAAAGAGGTCTGTGAAGTCCTCGGCAAAATCGGAACAATACCAGTACTTCAGGAGACCCAGCCTTCACCTTCCCTCCTGCCCTGGCTATTCCAACTGCCCCAGTCCCAAGCCCAGTCTCCTTTAATACCTATGCATATCCACCATGCTAATATTGTTACAAACAATATATAGTTATTCATTGATATTTTTGTTGCTGTTGTTGTGTTTATATGTTCATAAGAATTGTAATATGCAATGCCCTCTGTAATGCTTGGGAAAAAAACATTAATTTAGCTCAGTACACCACAATTTTATATTCATAAACAAACGATTCAAAGTGCAAGTTCTCATATTTTATTAAAGGGTATTTTTATGCATTCTGGTTTCACCATGTAGACAGCACTTTTTATACATAATCCCCCATTTCAGGGACATATTTATGTGATGTAAATTACAGTCATGTTTACTGCATATTTTCTGTATGCATGACTGGTTGAAGTCTGTGACCCACTGAGACATGACTGTGGTCTTCTGTGGACAGTAGTCTCTGACACATCCACGCCTGCCTCCTGAAGGGTGTTTCTGATCGGTTGGACACATGTTTGGGGATTTTTCTTCCTTATGATGAGAATTCTTCAGCTATCAGCTGTAGAGGTCTTACTTGGCTTGCCATGCCCCATTACATGTTCTCTCTCCTTAATGCTGTTCCAAACAGTTGATTTTGTTACACCTAAGGTTTGGCATAACAAAACAGACATTACAGACTTTTTATTTAAATTTTTCACTCTCATAATGGCTTCCTTGACATTCATTGGAACAACTCTGGCCCTCATGTTTAATGACAATAATACAAACCAAAGGCAAGAAAAAGTCTAGGAAAATATGTTTGTTACTATATATAAAACACACTGTAATTTCAATATGGTGAAACCAAAGTCTGTAAACATGCCCTTCAATATTTGCTGAGAATATGCATTTTTGATTACATATCTAAAATTGTGGAGAACAGAGCCAAATAAAAAAATGTCTTTGTCCTAAACATTACAGATGGCACTGTATATAACATTGCAAATTTTTTTGTGTATGTAATAAATTGCAATAATTTATCTAATGTCAGTAGTGATGTAATGTCAGTTCTACATCTAAGTAGGTGTACAGGTGTTCCTAATAAAGTTCTCAGTGAGTGGATATTTTGGCAATTGTCTGTATCTGTGTGCATGGATAGTAGACAAGTTGTAAATATTGTTGTTCCTGCTTGATATTATTAATTTGAATGTAAAGTTTGTCAGGATTAGAAGATATTAAATTATGTACTTCATTATCTGTCACGACCTGGCTCATTGGCCGTGACAAAGAGGGAGACGCACACTGACGCATTTAAAAAACAAGGTCAAATTTATTTGAAATAACCAGTTAACAAAAATGTGTAGTGTGAAAGTCAGTTGCATCAGTCGTGTGAGTGAGTGGATGTGTGAAAAGTATGCTGAAGCAATGTTGTCTCATGCAAACCCAAAAAGAACCAACAGGTATGTGGGAAGAGAGTTCCCTCCTTCAGACAAAAGTCAGGCACATTTTAACATCTGGTCACAGGTGCTCCCAATTGCGCAAATGACCTGGTACTCCGCCAACAAGGCACCTGTGAAGTAACGCCAGAATAAGTAGCACAGAGCAGGGGGCCGTAACATATCCCTAATTTTAACAATTTCAAACAATAAAATAAAAAAATTTAAAACATTTACAGTTACAATAACAGCCATTAAAAACAATGTACTTAAAACAAATTGCATATCCCATATTGTTCAGAGTGAACAGTGGGGGACAAAGCCAAATACCTTCATTGTATTTGAGATAACTATTAAGTAGAATGATGGCAGAAAGGATTTCCTATCCACAGTGAAATGGAGCTGGGGATCTAATGACACAACAAACATGATTATGGGACAATTCTACAAGGAAATAGTTTCCATTATTTATGTCATGGTTTGCCAAAGTGCGGATTCGAGCCGTAGTGACCATCGTAGGGCTCTACACCTACACACGGCTGGCCTAAGCGTGTGAGGCGGCAGTGCTACCCACTGCACCATCCGTGCCGCCTCATAATAAGGGTGTTAAACCAAAAAACAATTTGCAGCAATGTTTTGAAGCGTTTTATGAAGTCTTAATTTCTAGACAAATTTGCAGAATACACATGGTTTTTTTGTGAATAAGCGTTTGAAGCACGGTTCCATTTCATCAAAAGGTGTTTGGTAAAACGGCACAGGAATTTAAGGTAAATTGGGATACTAAGTGTTAATAGGTTCCAAAAGATTGCAATTTAATAAATTATGCACATTCTATTGTAATCTTTTGTATTTATACAACCTGATTCCCTATTTTACTCTGTTCAGCCCTATAAGCTATAATTTACTATGTTTAAAATTATTAAACTGAAAATGAAGTTGTCCCATTTTACCTGAACATGCAATCAGCCTGACAGAAGTGGCATTGGTTAGTTAATAAACAAGTATACTTTACAACACATAAATATAGAAATATTTCAGAGATCCGAGAACTTATAAAAATACATTCTCGTATACATAATTGGAGAGTAACTACTTTTTGGTGGTCTCCTGGTAATTCTACCGAAGTGTCGCAAATCACCTGATTCCACTATACATTTTGACAACACGCGTTAAATGTGGGCTATTGAATGTAAGCTTCTTCTTTCGTGTGCTAGCAAAACGCAACTCCGAAACCGTGTCACTATGTAGCCTACAACTACACTAGAAAGCTTGATACACTAATTATTGCGTATCCTATATTTAAGTATCATATTCGATCAGTTTGCACGAAATTGGTTTATACGATTAACGGTTTAAGTCGTTAAACGCAGATGCTTCCTCCTTGCACGCGTGGTCTGACTGGAGTGCTTCGGAGCTCTTTGTTCTCGATTTTGAGCATTATTTTGGAAAGTATTTTAATTCGCTTTAATGGGATTGGCGGGAGATTGCCTCTTGACGCATCGTTCCCAAAACCAAACCAATGTATTTACATTCTAATGTGAATTACATTTTTAGGAAGATGCTGCGTGGTCAAATTACACACTGCTAGCAAGTTGTGCGGTTTCCACAGATTTTACATAATATTAAAAATGTGTTTGACTGGCCAATTAATTGCTGTACTGTGAATTGTTACCTGTGCAGCGACCACAGATTCAATTTAACCAAATATTAACCAGATTAGTTGTATGTTTCTGGGACAGCCAAATGACTGATGTCCCTCTATTAATTAAATAATTGTAATCTGAAACACTACAATATCTGCACATTGCAAGATTTTATACTCTGTCAAGGTTAAATTATTTGCTTATGTGCATTTTGACCCTTGTCTGCTTAATGGGCTGGCAGTTGAGTCGACTTGGGGGTCTCCCTTTAGAAATGTATATAAGTGAAATCATTTTTTCTGTTCATAAATTCATAAAATGTAGGTTAGCCTATACATATTTGTCTTGTGGCTGGACGCTTTAAATATAAGAGGATATTGGACAGGGTCTTCATTGTATGCCTACAGTGGACAGTACTACTACGCATTATTAGATGTAATCAAGTTTTTCATCCTTCGATCTGAGTTTATTTGAAAAATGTGCAAAGGAAGAAACAAAATACAGCTGGTAGGATATTTAAGGGTTTTGGAACGAGAACCTGTGGTATATTGTGGATATTGGCACAGCTATGCACGACGTGATGCAGAGTGCCTTTACACCCCCTAGCTGCGCCAATATCCCCAATATACCACAGGTTCTCATTCCATAATCTGTTCATACAATGGTGACCATTTCTTAAAAAATAAATGAATAAATTGGGGGGAGAGGGGGATATCATGAACAACAAGGCAAACTTTAAATGAATGCTTTTTTTAATGGAACGGTTTTGCTAAATTTGTGGTAGTATTTTCTTGGTTGCTAAGTAACAGTATTGCTGAGTGGCAGTGTGGCATATATGTCCCAAATTTTATGTTTTGCCCTCTCGGTGTAATTAACTGCAGGATAGCTGTAATAAAATTCTGCAGTCATAATATAGCAGATGTGATCATCACATACACTGTAATAGGGTGCTGGAATTAATTTAGAAGTGCAGGGGTCAAATTCTTCCACCCCCACCCCACACAGCAATATAGCCTAGAAAAGGAATGTAACATAAAGCAATTTGTATCCGGGGGAGGAGGGAGGGGGGAGGAGACAATGTGAACTATCAAAAAAGCCAGGAAAAGGTCTTATGTTTTGAGTGGTGCTATAGGTCATTAACTTCCAAGAAGGTCCACTTGAAAATTTGTTTAGCCCCTCTACCATTGCATTACTGAATGGAAAACTTTAATGTCTAAGGTGTAACTTTACTGGAACATTCTTGAGCCATTCTGCCATCAACAATGTCCTGACATGGTTCTACAGATTGGAGTCATAGTATTCCATCTTTGTTAACATGTCATGTTCCAAAAATGTTTTGTAACCTGCCACATGAAATGGTTAATGAGCTTTATTGGCACAATTTCCCAATTGCTTTTATAAGGGTAACAACTGATGCTTTACTCCATTATTAGATGGGCAATTGTGAATATCCAGTGCCTACAGTGACCCCATGAGAATTGACATGGTTAGGGTTCAGTAACTGGTTTGATAAATTGAATTAATTTACCTGCTTTTTGCGGTTTCATGGTTGTGCCAAGTGACCAAGAACTGTTGAAGTCAAGTTTATACTTGTTATAAATGGTAGAAATGTGAAGAGGTTTATTGTGATTTGTGATGTTTACCCAGAACCCAGAATGCAACAGGCAACTGCCATTTCATAATTGAAAGGTTCTCCCTTTTTGTGCTTATAATATTCTCTGCTTGTGTCCCCTGATAGATGGATCACCATGGAGTCAGCAGCGAGGAAGGCTTGCACTCAAAGGAAGTGGTCTGCAACCAATGCCTTTTTCACCCCAAAGTATCCACTGATGTTCCTGTCTGTTGGTTCCACTGTTGATGCAAGGGCTTTGTACACCAGTGGGGGTTAAAGGGGTGTGGGTTTGTACACCAGTGGGGGTTAAAGGAGTGTGGGTTTGTACACCAGTGGGGGTTAAAGGAGTGTGTGTTTGTACACCAGTGGGGGTTAAAAGAGTGTGTGTTTGTACACCAGTAGGGGTTAAAGGAGTGTGTGTTTGTACACCAGTGGGGGTTAAAAGAGTGTGTGTTTGTACACCAGTGGGGGCTAAAGGAGTGTGTGTTTGTACACCAGTGGGGGTTAAAAGAGTGTGTGTTTGTACACCAGTGGGGGCTAAAGGAGTGTGTGTTTGTACACCAGTGGGGGTTAAAAGAGTGTGTGTTTGTACACCAGTGGGGGTTAAAAGAGTGTGTGTTTGTACACCAGTGGGGGTTAAAAGAGTGTGTGTTTGTACACCAGTGGGGGTTAAAGGAGTGTGGGTTTGTACACCAGTGGGGGTTAAAGGAGTGTGGGTTTGTACACCAGTGGGGGTTAAAGGAGTGTGGGTTTGTACACCAGTGGGGGTTAAAGGAGTGTGTGTTTGTACACCAGTGGGGGATAAAGGAGTGTGTGTTTGTAACCCTGTTCAGGAATAGGGTTCCATCAGTTAGCAGGGCCTGTAAACCCTTCCGTATCTCTTTGTAGCTATACCTTTTCTCACCACCAGGAGTCAGGAAGGGGGTGTGCTAGAGACAGGAAGGGGAGGTGCTAAGGAGAACAAAGGGAGTAATGTTTGGTGGTGTGAGGGAAAATGGTTGTGGGGCTAAGGCCTAGTTAGGGTTAGGGTTAGGGTTAGGGTTAGGGTTAGGGTTAGGTAAGTAAGAAATCTTTATTTCCCAAGTTGTCCCATATTAGGGCCTCTTGGGAAATAAAAGTTTGCACTGGCCATTCAGGGTACTGAAGCCTTTAAGTAGGAAGAATTTGGTCCCTCTTGTGTCGGTGCTCTATGTGCGTTGATTTAGTCCTCTTGGAAATAGAGTGCTAAGTTTGAGAATCCAGTGTTTCTCAAACCTGCGTCTCTCCTCCGGTGTCCAATTGTTGTTCATTTGAAGGCCCGATATTTCTAGTGCCTCAAGTCCATGGTGAAGGAAATGAGCCACCAGGTGTGTGTCTGTCTCTCTATGATTTCTAATGTTGTATATATGTTGTGCTAGTCTACATTTAATTGTGTTCCCTGTTTCTCCTACATATATTATACCACATTGTTTGCACTTAATGGCATATATGCAGTTTTTAGTGTTTTTATTTAGTGTTTGTTTTATTATGTAGGTTGTGTTGGTAGTGGTGTTTCTGACTGTAGTGGCTTGTTTGTAAAATATTGGGCCCTGTGTCGGTAAAGTATTAATTTCTGGTAGTTTGCTGCTTACCAGATGATCTTTAAGATTTTTATTTCTTTTATATGCTGAGATAATTTTATATTCCTGGATAATGTTTGTGTTCTGTAGAGTGCGGGTTAGATTTAATTTAATTTTTCTGTTTGCAGCTAGGCTAAATGCTGAGTAGGTGGTGATTAGCGGAATGATTTTGCGCGTGTCTTGTTGTCTGGTGGTTAAGAAAGTTTTCCGGACCTGTCTAAGGAAAGATCTGGAATACCCCCTTGGTTTTAATGCATTGAAGAGGGTCTGGGTAGCCTCTTCAAAATCTATTACCTGTGTGCAAATCCTGTTGAACCTGAGCAATTGTGATTTGATCAGGCCCTTGAAAGTGTGTTTAGGGTGGAGACTGTTTTTATGTAAAAGTGTGTGTGTGTCGGTCTCTTTAAAGAAAACTTTAGTGTCTAGAGTGTGTGTTTGGGAAAAAGAGGGTCCCTTGTATGTGGTAGTGTCCAAGAAATCTATTTGTTGGTTATGCGTGATGTATTTAACTGTTATCATTCTATGGTGTGTGTTGAGGATTTGTATAAAGTGTTTGAAGTCCTCTAAACTGTGTGTCCATGTTCCCCATATGTCATCTAAGTATCTAAAATAATTGGTGGGTAATTTGGGGCATTTTGGAAAAACAGTCTCCTCCCAGTGTGCCATGTAAATGTTAGCGTAGGCCGGTGCAAATTTCTTACCCATCGCTGTGCCGCTGATTTGTAAAAAGAATTCTTTGTTGAATTCAAAATCATTTTTTGTCAGGTTGATTTCTAACAGTTGTAGGAGAGATGTATCCGGGCGGCTGTCGTCCGGGTATTTCTCCATCCAGAGTTTTACAGCTGTTAGCCCTGCTGCAGTGTTTATGTTTGTGTAGAGACTATCTATGTCAATTGTGAATAAAATGGTGTCCTGTGTTATTTTAGTGTTTTTAACTATGCGTATGAAGTCGTATGTGTCTTTTATGTAACTGTTGTGTTTAGTTGACAGTGGAGTGAGGAAATAGTCTATGTATTCTGCGATCCTGTAGGATTCGCTGTTGCAGTCTGAAACAATAGGTCTCCCTGCCGGGATCTCATATGGTACACTCCAGGACTGAGGCTGTTTGTGTATTTTGGGGAGGAGGTAAAAAACCCTTGGTCTAGGATTTTCCTCCCCCCTTAGGTAAAAACTTTGTTTTTTTGTGATGTAATTGTTTTCTAATAGTGTCTGTATAATGTCATATATTTCTTGTGCTGTGTCTAGATATATGGGTCGAATTAATTTTTTATAGTGTGTAGTGTTGTTTAATTGTCTGTGTGCTTCTTGAATGTATTGTGTTCTGTCCATGATTACTATGGCACTCCCCTTGTCAGCTGGTTTGATGACAATTTGTTTATTGTTTGCCAGCTGATGTAGTGCTTGGCTCTCTCCTCTGCTGAGGTTGTTTTTGTCTTTATGGGTTTGGGGGTTAAGTGCCTTGATCAGGGTGTTGTTGTCTTTTATGAGTTGTGTGATTGTACCCGGGATTTGGCTCTCCCTAGGTTCCCAGTTGGATCGGGCCATAAAGGGTGTTCTGTCTGTGTTTTCTGATCCCTCAAAAAAGACAGCTAGTTTCAGCTTTCTGTGAAACTCCTGAGCTTCTCCTCTGAGGGTTTCTTTTTGTTTCTTTCTAATGTTTGCCGTCGGTACGAATGATAGGCCTTTGTCCAGTAAACTAATTTGATTTGGTGTGGGTGAAAAGTTTTGTGCCAGCAGTATAATGTTCTTATTCCCCTCCCTGTTTGTGTTTGGGTTTGTGGGGATTCTCAGTTTAAATGTTTTAGCCAGTGTTCCAACATCTTGCCAGCTGTTCTCTCTGTCCAGTGGATGTCGTCCCGTGTAGTGCGGAAGTCCTCCTCCGGAAGCTTGGGAACGTGTGGCATGTTTCGGAGGATGTGATTATTGATCTCCTCCAAATTGGATTTCTGGCGGGGTTCCAGGTTTTGGGAATAATTAATTAACGGGATCCAAATTTCTGCTGCCGGGAAGGTGTTTTTCGTCATCCTCAGCATGGTCTGCAGCTGTTTTATTGCTGTTTTTTTAGGGTGCTGGTCCTTGTTGTTAATCCCAGTGGACAGGATGACTCTCTGTACTCTGGGATTCACCTGGGTTTTCTCCAGGAGTCCTGCGATATGATAAAATGTTGCTCCGGGGTAGCTGTCAATTTGGAGGTCTCCCCTGGAGTGGGACTGGATCCTGGAGAGGTTGGAGTCCCCTAGGATTATGTTCGGTTTGCTGGTTCTGATGGTCCATTCCTGGACCTTCCGGGTTGTTCGGGGGTGTCTGGTCGGGTAGAAGATTTCCTCCGCTACTCCGACTCCAGTGGCGTGGGGTGGGGGGGTGGGAGTGGGTGCAGGGTTCAGGTCAGGGGTCGGAGTGGGAGTGGGGTTAGGGTTAGGGTGGGGGTGGGGGTTGGGCTCAGGGGTAGGGTTAGGGTTAGGGTTAGGGTTAGGGTTAGGGTTAGGGTTAGGGTTAGGTAAGTAAGAAATCTTTATTTCCCAAGTTGTCCCATATTAGGGCCTCTTGGGAAATAAAAGTTTGCACTGGCCATTCAGGGTACTGAAGCCTTTAAGTAGGAAGAATTTGGTCCCTCTTGTGTCGGTGCTCTATGTGCGTTGATTTAGTCCTCTTGGAAATAGAGTGCTAAGTTTGAGAATCCAGTGTTTCTCAAACCTGCGTCTCTCCTCCGGTGTCCAATTATTGTTCATTTGAAGGCCCGATATTTCTAGTGCCTCAAGTCCATGGTGAAGGAAATGAGCCACCAGGTGTGTGTCTGTCTCTCTGTGATTTCTAATGTTGTATATATGTTGTGCTAGTCTACATTTAATTGTGTTCCCTGTTTCTCCTACATATATTATACCACATTGTTTGCACTTAATGGCATATATGCAGTTTTTAGTGTTTTTATTTAGTGTTTGTTTTATTATGTAGGTTGTGTTGGTAGTGGTGTTTCTGACTGTAGTGGCTTGTTTGTAAAATATTGGGCCCTGTGTCGGTAAAGTATTAATTTCTGGTAGTTTGCTGCTTACCAGATGATCTTTAAGATTTTTATTTCTTTTATATGCTGAGATAATTTTATAGTCCTGGATAATGTTTGTGTTCTGTAGAGTGCGGGTTAGATTTAATTTAATTTTTCTGTTTGCAGCTAGGCTAAATGCTGAGTAGGTGGTGATTAGCGGAATGATTTTGCGCGTGTCTTGTTGTCTGGTGGTCAAGAAAGTTTTCCGGACCTGTCTAAGGAAAGATCTGGAATACCCCCTTGGTTTTAATGCATTGAAGAGGGTCTGGGTAGCCTCTTCAAAATCTATTACCTGTGTGCAAATCCTGTTGAACCTGAGCAATTGTGATTTGATCAGGCCCTTGAAAGTGTGTTTAGGGTGGAGACTGTTTTTATGTAAAAGTGTGTGTGTGTCAGTCTCTTTAAAGAAAACTTTAGTGTCTAGAGTGTGTGTTTGGGAAAAAGAGGGTCCCTTGTATGTGGTAGTGTCCAAGAAATCTATTTGTTGGTTATGCGTGATGTATTTAACTGTTATCATTCTATGGTGTGTGTTGAGGATTTGTATAAAGTGTTTGAAGTCCTCTAAACTGTGTGTCCATGTTCCCCATATGTCATCTAAGTATCTAAAATAATTGGTGGGTAATTTGGGGCATTTTTGAAAAACAGTCTCCTCCCAGTGTGCCATGTAAATGTTAGCGTAGGCCGGTGCAAATTTCTTACCCATCGCTGTGCCGCTGATTTCTAAAAAGAATTCTTTGTTGAATTCAAAATCATTTTTTGTCAGGTTGATTTCTAACAGTTGTAGGAGAGATGTATCCGGGCGGCTGTCGTCCGGGTATTTCTCCATCCAGAGTTTTACAGCTGTTAGCCCTGCTGCAGTGTTTATGTTTGTGTAGAGACTATCTATGTCAATTGTGAATAAAATGGTGTCCTGTGTTATTTTAGTGTTTTTAACTATGCGTATGAAGTCGTATGTGTCTTTTATGTAGCTGTTGTGTTTAGTTGACAGTGGAGTGAGGAAATGGTCTATGTATTCTGCGATCCTGTAGGATTCGCTGTTGCAGTCTGAAACAATAGGTCTCCCTGCCGGGATCTCATATGGTACACTCCAGGACTGAGGCTGTTTGTGTATTTTGGGGAGGAGGTAAAAAACCCTTGGTCTAGGATTTTCCTCCCCCCTTAGGTAAAAACTTTGTTTTTTTGTGATGTAATTGTTTTCTAATAGTGTCTGTATAATGTCATATATTTCTTGTGCTGTGTCTAGATATATGGGTCGAATTAATTTTTTATAGTGTGTAGTGTTGTTTAATTGTCTGTGTGCTTCTTGGATGTACTGTGTTCTGTCCATGATTACTATGGCACTCCCCTTGTCAGCTGGTTTGATGACAATTTGTTTATTGTTTGCCAGCTGATGTAGTGCTTGGCTCTCTCCTCTGCTGAGGTTGTTTTTGTCTTTATGGGTTTGGGGGTTAAGTGCCTTGATCAGGGTGTTGTTGTCCTTTATGAGTTGTGTGATTGTACCCGGGATTTGGCTCTCCCTGGGTTCCCAGTTGGATCGGGCCATAAAGGGTGTTCTGTTTGTGTTTTCTGATCCCTCAAAAAAGACAGCTAGTTTCAGCTTTCTGTGAAACTCCTGAGCTTCTCCTCTGAGGGTTTCTTTTTGTTTTTTTCTAATGTTTGCCGTCGGTACGAATGATAGGCCTTTGTCCAGTAAACTAATTTGATTTGGTGTGGGTGAAAAGTTTTGTGCCAGCAGTATAATGTTCTTATTCCCCTCCCTGTTTGTGTTTGGGTTTGTGGGGATTCTCAGTTTAAATGTTTTAGCCAGTGTTCCAACATCTTGCCAGCTGTTCTCTCTGTCCAGTGGATGTCGTCCCGTGTAGTGCGGAAGTCCTCCTCCGGAAGCTTGGGAACATGTGGCATGTTTCGGAGAATGTGATTATTGATCTCCTCCAAATTGGATTTCTGGCGGGGTTCCAGGTTTTGGGAATAATTAATTAACGGGATCCAAATTTCTGCTGCCGGGAAGGTGTTTTTTGTCATCCTCAGCATGGTCTGCAGCTGTTTTATTGCTGTTTTTTTAGGGTGCTGGTCCTTGTTGTTAATCCCAGTGGACAGGATGACTCTCTGTACTCTGGGATTCACTTGGGTTTTCTCCAGGAGTCCTGCGATATGATAAAATGTTGCTCCGGGGTAGCTGTCAATTTGTAGGTCTCCCCTGGAGTGGGACTGGATCCTGGAGAGGTTGGAGTCCCCTAGGATTATGTTCGGTTTGCTGGTTCTGATGGTCCATTCCTGGACCTTCCGCGTTGTTCGGGGGTGTCTGGTCGGGTAGAAGATTTCCTCCGCTACTCCGACTCCAGTGGCGTGGGGTGGGGGGGTGGGAGTGGGTGCAGGGTTCAGGTCAGGGGTCGGAGTGGGAGTGGGGTTAGGGTTAGGGTGGGGGTGGGGGTTGGGCTCAGGGGTAGGGTTAGGGTTAGGGTGGGGGTTGGGGTTGGGGTCAGGGTGGGGGTGGGGGTCAGGGTTAGGGTTAGGGTGGGGGTGGGGGTTGGGGTCAGGGATAGGGATAGGGGTAGGGTTAAGGTTAGGGTTAGGGTGGGGGTGGGGGTTGGGGTCAGGGTTGGGGTTAGGGTGGGGGTGGGGGTTGGGGTCAGGGTTGGGGTTAGGGTGGGGGTTGGGGTCAGGGATAGGGGTAGGGGTGCGGTTAGAATTAGGAGCTGAGTGGGGGTTAGCGGTGGGGCCAGAGTGGTCATGGTCCCGTCTGTGTCTGGGTTTTTGGGGCCTTTGTGGTAGTGGTTCCGGAGTCCAGTCCCTGTGGTTTTCTGGGGTTCCACGGGTCCTTCTCCGGTTCTGTGCTGGTGCTCGGTGGGGTTTAGGAGCGCTGATCCTGGGGGTGCATGTCTGCCGCAGTGTCGGCCACTCCCTCTGGTACTGGTCCTGGTTCCGGGGCGTAGTGTGGGTGATTCTATCCGCTGTGGGTGGGGGTGGTGGAGGATTCACTAGAGCAGTGAATCTGTTGCTGGTGGAGACTGGAGTTGTGCGTCTTACAGTTCTCCAAATTGGGGCCACTGTTTCCTGGGCGATATCCAGGGTGGTCGGGTGTAATCTTCGGCCAAACTTCTTTTTGGCCCACCTGGCCGCCACCTGGAACGCCTCTGGCCAGTTGTTGAGCTGAATTCTCTCCAACTTTTTGGTGAGTTGTTCCAGGATCTTGAGATAGTGTTCCTCCAAGATCTGCATGCATGTGTGGAGCCAGTTCCGGGCATTCCCCGTCAGTAACAACATGGTGTCCTCTGTCGGGGAGGCCGGTCTCACCAGGGTGGCCAGTTCCTGCATCTTTTTAAATAAACTGGTGGGTGGTGCTGTCCCGGCTCCAGACACTGCAGTGTTCTGCAGGTGATGCGTTGTCTGGATGACTCGGAAGAGGGTCCTAGTGGCCTCAGCGAAAGCCGTCATGGTGTTTTGGTGTGGGTAAGGTGGTGTGTTTTTAGGTGTTTTTAATTTTCTAATTTTGAGAATAACGTAAGACTATTTTTTTGTGGTTTAAACTGTTTTTATTTTCTAGAATTGTCAAATATTTTGCAAATTTTACAGATTTTTAGTGTTTTTTTAGTAATTTTTTATCATTAAAAATGTTGTGCAAGCGGCGGTGCAGGTTTCGACTGTTTGATAGCGTGCTGTCAACATGAGGTTGACGCTTATCAAAGCAGTCTATACTTACCTAGACTGTTACCTTGTGGTTTAGTTGACACCGTTAGGTTTCCACCACAAGGTAGTGCAGTCTGTACCGTGTTGCTGCAGGATTCCTCCTGGTGTCTCGTCCGTGAAAATGTTCAGGTTTGTTTTGCTCTTTCGGGATCAGCAGCGGGAGAGTTCCTCCGAGTAGGATGTGTTCCTCTGCTGTCTTCCAAAGCATATGTCGACACAACGTTTCGCCTTGTCTTAGGCTTCTTCAGGTGTGAGTGTGAGAGGATTGTGGTTCTGTTGGGTTAGGGTTAGGGTTAGGGTTAGGGTTAGGGTTAGGGTTAGGGTTAGGTAAGTAAGAAATCTTTATTTCCCAAGTTGTCCCATATTAGGGCCTCTTGGGAAATAAAAGTTTGCACTGGCCATTCAGGGTACTGAAGCCTTTAAGTAGGAAGAATTTGGTCCCTCTTGTGTCGGTGCTCTATGTGCGTTGATTTAGTCCTCTTGGAAATAGAGTGCTAAGTTTGAGAATCCAGTGTTTCTCAAACCTGCGTCTCTCCTCCGGTGTCCAATTGTTGTTCATTTGAAGGCCCGATATTTCTAGTGCCTCAAGTCCATGGTGAAGGAAATGAGCCACCAGGTGTGTGTCTGTCTCTCTGTGATTTCTAATGTTGTATATATGTTGTGCTAGTCTACATTTAATTGTGTTCCCTGTTTCTCCTACATATATTATACCACATTGTTTGCACTTAATGGCATATATGCAGTTTTTAGTGTTTTTATTTAGTGTTTGTTTTATTATGTAGGTTGTGTTGGTAGTGGTGTTTCTGACTGTAGTGGCTTGTTTGTAAAATATTGGGCCCTGTGTCGGTAAAGTATTAATTTCTGGTAGTTTGCTGCTTACCAGATGATCTTTAAGATTTTTATTTCTTTTATATGCTGAGATAATTTTATAGTCCTGGATAATGTTTGTGTTTTGTAGAGTGCGGGTTAGATTTAATTTAATTTTTCTGTTTGCAGCTAGGCTAAATGCTGAGTAGGTGGTGATTAGCGGAATGATTTTGCGCGTGTCTTGTTGTCTGGTGGTCAAGAAAGTTTTCCGGACCTCTCTGAGGAAAGATCTGGAATACCCCCTTGGTTTTAATGCATTGAAGAGGGTCTGGGTAGCCTCTTCAAAATCTATTACCTGTGTGCAAATCCTGTTGAACCTGAGCAATTGTGATTTGATCAGGCCCTTGAAAGTGTGTTTAGGGTGGAGACTGTTTTTATGTAAAAGTGTGTGTGTGTCAGTCTCTTTAAAGAAAACTTTAGTGTCTAAAGTGTGTGTTTGGGAAAAAGAGGGTCCCTTGTATGTGGTAGTGTCCAAGAAATCTATTTGTTGGTTATGCGTGATGTATTTAACTGTTATCATTCTATGGTGTGTGTTGAGGATTTGTATAAAGTGTTTGAAGTCCTCTAAACTGTGTGTCCATGTTCCCCATATGTCATCTAAGTATCTAAAATAATTGGTGGGTAATTTGGGGCATTTTTGAAAAACAGTCTCCTCCCAGTGTGCCATGTAAATGTTAGCGTAGGCCGGTGCAAATTTCTTACCCATCGCTGTGCCGCTGATTTGTAAAAAGAATTCTTTGTTGAATTCAAAATCATTTTTTGTCAGGTTGATTTCTAACAGTTGTAGGAGAGATGTATCCGGGCGGCTGTCGTCCGGGTATTTCTCCATCCAGAGTTTTACAGCTGTTAGCCCTGCTGCAGTGTTTATGTTTGTGTAGAGACTATCTATGTCAATTGTGAATAAAATGGTGTCCTGTGTTATTTTAGTGTTTTTAACTATGCGTATGAAGTCGTATGTGTCTTTTATGTAACTGTTGTGTTTAGTTGACAGTGGAGTGAGGAAATGGTCTATGTATTCTGCGATCCTGTAGGATTCGCTGTTGCAGTCTGAAACAATAGGTCTCCCTGCCGGGATCTCATATGGTACACTCCAGGACTGAGGCTGTTTGTGTATTTTGGGGAGGAGGTAAAAAACCCTTGGTCTAGGATTTTCCTCCCCCCTTAGGTAAAAACTTTGTTTTTTTGTGATGTAATTGTTTTCTAATAGTGTCTGTATAATGTCATATATTTCTTGTGCTGTGTCTAGATATATGGGTCGAATTAATTTTTTATAGTGTGTAGTGTTGTTTAATTGTCTGTGTGCTTCTTGGATGTACTGTGTTCTGTCCATGATTACTATGGCACTCCCCTTGTCAGCTGGTTTGATGACAATTTGTTTATTGTTTGCCAGCTGATGTAGTGCTTGGCTCTCTCCTCTGCTGAGGTTGTTTTTGTCTTTATGGGTTTGGGGGTTAAGTGCCTTGATCAGGGTGTTGTTGTCTTTTATGAGTTGTGTGATTGTACCCGGGATTTGGCTCTCCCTGGGTTCCCAGTTGGATCGGGCCATAAAGGGTGTTCTGTCTGTGTTTTCGGATCCCTCAAAAAAGACAGCTAGTTTCAGCTTTCTGTGAAACTCCTGAGCTTCTCCTCTGAGGGTTTCTTTTTGTTTTTTTCTAATGTTTGCCGTCGGTACGAATGATAGGCCTTTGTCCAGTAAACTAATTTGATTTGGTGTGGGTGAAAAGTTTTGTGCCAGCAGTATAATGTTCTTATTCCCCTCCCTGTTTGTGTTTGGGTTTGTGGGGATTCTCAGTTTAAATGTTTTAGCCAGTGTTCCAACATCTTGCCAGCTGTTCTCTCTGTCCAGTGGATGTCGTCCCGTGTAGTGCGGAAGTCCTCCTCCGGAAGCTTGGGAACGTGTGGCATGTTTCGGAGGATGTGATTATTGATCTCCTCCAAATTGGATTTCTGGCGGGGTTCCAGGTTTTGGGAATAATTAATTAACGGGATCCAAATTTCTGCTGCCGGGAAGGTGTTTTTCGTCATCCTCAGCATGGTCTGCAGCTGTTTTATTGCTGTTTTTTTAGGGTGCTGGTCCTTGTTGTTAAGGGTTAGGGGTTAGGGTTAGGGTTAGGGTTAGGGTTAGGGTTAGGGGTTAGGGTTAGGGTTAGGGTTAGGGTTAGGGTTAGGGTTAGGGGTTAGGGTTAGGGTTAGGGTTAGGGTTAGGGTTAGGGTTAGGGTTAGGGGTTAGGGTTAGGGGTTAGGGTTAGGGGTTAGGGGTTAGGGTTAGGGTTAGGGTTAGGGTTAGGGTTAGGGGTTAGGGGTTAGGGTTAGGGTTAGGGTTAGGGTTAGGGTTAGGGGTTAGGGGTTAGGGGTTAGGGTTAGGGTTAGGGTTAGGGTTAGGGTTAGGGTTAGGTAAGTAAGAAATCTTTATTTCCCAAGTTGTCCCCTATTAGGGCCTCTTGGGAAATAAAAGTTTGCACTGGCCATTCAGGGTACTGAAGCCTTTAAGTAGGAAGAATTTGGTCCCTCTTGTGTCGGTGCTCTATGTGCGTTGATTTAGTCCTCTTGGAAATAGAGTGCTAAGTTTGAGAATCCAGTGTTTCTCAAACCTGCGTCTCTCCTCCGGTGTCCAATTATTGTTCATTTGAAGGCCCGATATTTCTAGTGCCTCAAGTCCATGGTGAAGGAAATGAGCCACCAGGTGTGTGTCTGTCTCTCTGTGATTTCTGATGTTGTATATATGTTGTGCTAGTCTACATTTAATTGTGTTCCCTGTTTCTCCTACATATATTATACCACATTGTTTGCACTTAATGGCATATATGCAGTTTTTAGTGTTTTTAGTTAGTGTTTGTTTTATTATGTAGGTTGTGTTGGTAGTGGTGTTTCTGACTGTAGTGGCTTGTTTGTAAAATATTGGGCCCTGTGTCGGTAAAGTATTAATTTCTGGTAGTTTGCTGCTTACCAGATGATCTTTAAGATTTTTATTTCTTTTATATGCTGAGATAATTTTATAGTCCTGGATAATATTTGTGTTCTGTAGAGTGCGGGTTAGATTTAATTTAATTTTTCTGTTTGCAGCTAGGCTAAATGCTGAGTAAGTGGTGATTAGCGGAATGATTTTGCGCGTGTCTTGTTGTCTGGTGGTTAAGAAAGTTTTCCGGACCTGTCTAAGGAAAGATCTGGAATACCCCCTTGGTTTTAATGCATTGAAGAGGGTCTGGGTAGCCTCTTCAAAATCTATTACCTGTGTGCAAATCCTGTTGAACCTGAGCAATTGTGATTTGATCAGGCCCTTGAAAGTGTGTTTAGGGTGGAGACTGTTTTTATGTAAAAGTGTGTGTGTGTCAGTCTCTTTAAAGAAGACTTTAGTGTCTAAAGTGTGTGTTTGGGAAAAAGAGGGTCCCTTGTATGTGGTAGTGTCCAAGAAATCTATTTGTTGGTTATGCGTGATGTATTTAACTGTTATCATTCTATGGTGTGTGTTGAGGATTTGTATAAAGTGTTTGAAGTCCTCTAAACTGTGTGTCCATGTTCCCCATATGTCATCTAAGTATCTAAAATAATTGGTGGGTAATTTGGGGCATTTTTGAAAAACAGTCTCCTCCCAGTGTGCCATGTAAATGTTCGCGTAGGCCGGTGCAAATTTCTTACCCATCGCTGTGCCGCTGATTTGTAAAAAGAATTCTTTGTTGAATTCAAAATCATTTTTTGTCAGGTTGATTTCTAGCAGTTGTAGGAGAGATGTATCCGGGCGGCTGTCGTCCGGGTATTTCTCCATCCAGAGTTTTACAGCTGTTAGCCCTGCTGCAGTGTTTATGTTTGTGTAGAGACTATCTATGTCAATTGTGAATAAAATGGTGTCCTGTGTTATTTTAGTGTTTTTAACTATGCGTATGAAGTCGTATGTGTCTTTTATGTAACTGTTGTGTTTAGTTGACAGTGGAGTGAGGAAATAGTCTATGTATTCTGCGATCCTGTAGGATTCGCTGTTGCAGTCTGAAACAATAGGTCTCCCTGCCGGGATCTCATATGGTACACTCCAGGACTGAGGCTGTTTGTGTATTTTGGGGAGGAGGTAAAAAACCCTTGGTCTAGGATTTTCCTCCCCCCTTAGGTAAAAACTTTGTTTTTTTGTGATGTAATTGTTTTCTAACAGTGTCTGTATAATGTCATATATTTCTTGTGCTGTGTCTAGATATATGGGTCGAATTAATTTTTTATAGTGTGTAGTGTTGTTTAATTGTCTGTGTGCTTCTTGAATGTATTGTGTTCTGTCCATGATTACTATGGCACTCCCCTTGTCAGCTGGTTTGATGACAATTTGTTTATTGTTTGCCAGCTGATGTAGTGCTTGGCTCTCTCCTCTGCTGAGGTTGTTTTTGTCTTTATGGGTTTGGGGGTTAAGTGCCTTGATCAGGGTGTTGTTGTCTTTTATGAGTTGTGTGATTGTACCCGGGATTTGGCTCTCCCTGGGTTCCCAGTTGGATCGGGCCATAAATGGTGTTCTGTCTGTGTTTTCTGATCCTTCAAAAAAGACAGCTAGTTTCAGCTTTCTGTGAAACTCCTGAGCTTCTCCTCTGAGGGTTTCTTTTTGTTTTTTTCTAATGTTTGCCGTCGGTACGAATGATAGGCCTTTGTCCAGTAAACTAATTTGATTTGGTGTGGGTGAAAAGTTTTGTGCCAGCAGTATAATGTTCTTATTCTCCTCCCTGTTTGTGTTTGGGTTTGTGGGGATTCTCAGTTTAAATGTTTTAGCCAGTGTTCCAACATCTTGCCAGCTGTTCTCTCTGTCCAGTGGATGTCGTCCCGTGTAGTGCGGAAGTCCTCCTCCGGAAGCGTGGGAACATGTGGCATGTTTCGGAGGATGTGATTATTGATCTCCTCCAAATTGGATTTCTGGCGGGGTTCCAGGTTTTGGGAATAATTAATTAACGGGATCCAAATTTCTGCTGCCGGGAAGGTGTTTTTCGTCATCCTCAGCATGGTCTGCAGCTGTTTTATTGCTGTTTTTTTAGGGTGCTGGTCCTTGTTGTTAATCCCAGTGGACAGGATGACTCTCTGTACTCTGGGATTCACTTGGGTTTTCTCCAGGAGTCCTGCGATATGATAAAATGTTGCTCCGGGGTAGCTGTCAATTTGGAGGTCTCCCCTGGAGTGGGACTGGATCCTGGAGAGGTTGGAGTCCCCTAGGATTATATTCGGTTTGCTGGTTCTGATGGTCCATTCCTGGACCTTCCGGGTTGTTCGGGGGTGTCTGGTCGGGTAGAAGATTTCCTCCGCTACTCCGACTCCAGTGGCGTGGGGTGGGGGGGTGGGAGTGGGTGCAGGGTTCAGGTCAGGGGTCGGAGTGGGAGTGGGGTTAGGGTTAGGGTGGGGGTGGGGGTTGGGCTCAGGGGTAGGGTTAGGGTTAGGGTGGGGGTTGGGGTTGGGGTCAGGGTGGGGGTGGGGGTGGGGGTCAGGGTTAGGGTTAGGGTGGGGGTGGGGGTGGGGGTTTGGGTCAGGGATAGGGGTAGGGTTAAGGTTAGGGTTAGGGTGGGGGTGGGGGTTGGGGTCAGGGTTGGGGTTAGGGTTAGGGTTAGGGTGGGGGTGGGGGTTGGGGTCAGGGTTGGGGTTAGGGTGGGGGTTGGGGTCAGGGGTAGGGGTAGGGGTGCGGTTAGAATTAGGAGCTGAGTGGGGGTTAGCGGTGGGGCCAGAGTGGTCATGGTCCCGTCTGTGTCTGGGTTTTTGGGGCCTTTGTGGTAGTGGTTCCGGAGTCCAGTCCCTGTGGTTTTCTGGGGTTCCACGGGTCCTTCTCCGGTTCTGTGCTGGTGCTCGGTGGGGTTTAGGAGCGCTGATCCTGGGGGTGCATGTCTGCCGCAGTGTCGGCCACTCCCTCTGGTACTGGTCCTGGTTCCGGGGCGTAGTGTGGGTGATTCTATCCGCTGTGGGTGGGGGTGGTGGAGGATTCACTAGGGCAGTGAATCTGTTGCTGGTGGAGACTGGAGTTGTGCGTCTTACAGTTCTCCAAATTGGGGCCACTGTTTCCTGGGCGATGTCCAGGGTGGTCGGGTGTAATCTTCGGCCAAACTTCTTTTTGGCCCACCTGGCCGCCACCTGGAACGCCTCTGGCCAGTTGTTGAGCTGAATTCTCTCCAATTTTTTGGTGAGTTGTTCCAGGATCTTGAGATAGTGTTCCTCCAAGATCTGCATGCATGTGTGGAGCCAGTTCCGGGCATTCCCCGTCAGTAACAACATGGTGTCCTCTGTCGGGGAGGCCGGTCTCACCAGGGTGGCCAGTTCCTGCATCTTTTTAAATAAACTGGTGGGTGGTGCTGTCCCGGCTCCAGACACTGCAGTGTTCTGCAGGTGATGCGTTGTCTGGATGACTCGGAAGAGGGTCCTAGTGGCCTCAGCGAAAGCCGTCATGGTGTTTTGGTGTGGGTAAGGTGGTGTGTTTTTAGGTGTTTTTAATTTTCTAATTTTGAGAATAACGCAAGACTATTTTTTTGTGGTTTAAGCTGTTTTTATTTTCTAGAATTGTCAAATATTTTTCAAATTTTACAGATTTTTAGTGTTTTTTTAGTAATTTTTTATCATTAAAAATGTTGTGCAAGCGGCGGTGCAGGTTTCGACTGTTTGATAGCGTGCTGTCAACACGAGGTTGACGCTTATCAAAGCAGTCTATACTTACCAAGACTGTTACCTTGTGGTTTAGTTGACACCGTTAGGTTTCCACCACAAGGTAGTGCAGTCTGTACCGTGTTGCTGCAGGATTCCTCCTGGTGTCTCGTCCGTGAAAATGTTCAGGTTTGTTTTGCTCTTTCGGGATCAGCAGCGGGAGAGTTCCTCCGAGTAGGATGTGTTCCTCTGCTGTCTTCCAAAGCATATGTCGACACAACGTTTCGCCTTGTCTTAGGCTTCTTCAGGTGTGAGTGTGAGAGGATTGTGGTTCTGTTTATCAGGTCACAGAGAGGACCTGTTTGAGGCCACTGGTTTGTGGGGTCCTCATTGGTGGATGTGTCCCCTTTGTGTCCTTAATAGCCCTAGCTCTCTGGAATTTTTGTCCAAAACGGCTGTTTCCTGCCAGTAGTTAACCTTTTGTTTCCTGTGATGGGTGCTTCTTTTGTTATTTTAAAGACCTATTTTAAAGATGGTTCTATTAAATGGCCCTAGCATTCCAGTAGTTTGGCCTGAATGGCTATATTCCTCCTGTAATTTAGTCTTTTGTTTCTTCTAGTGGGTAATTCTTTTGTTATTTTAAAGACCTCTCTCTGGCTCGGATGAGCCTATTCAGAGTGGTATTAACAAGATGGGTAGTCTTTAGTGTAATTCTGTCCCAGCTATCAGCAGTTACTGAAGGCTCTGGCTAGTTAGGTAAGTAAGAAATCTTTATTTCCCAAGTTGTCCCCTATTAGGGCCTCTTGGGAAATAAAAGTTTGCACTGGCCATTCAGGGTACTGAAGCCTTTAAGTAGGAAGAATTTGGTCCCTCTTGTGTCGGTGCTCTATGTGCGTTGATTTAGTCCTCTTGGAAATAGAGTGCTAAGTTTGAGAATCCAGTGTTTCTCAAACCTGCGTCTCTCCTCCGGTGTCCAATTGTTGTTCATTTGAAGGCCCGATATTTCTAGTGCCTCAAGTCCATGGTGAAGGAAATGAACCACCAGGTGTGTGTCTGTTTCTCTGTGATTTCTAATGTTGTATATATGTTGTGCTAGTCTACATTTAATTGTGTTCCCTGTTTCTCCTACATATATTATACCACATTGTTTGCACTTAATGGCATATATGCAGTTTTTAGTTTTTATTTAGTGTTTGTTTTATTATGTAGGTTGTGTTGGTAGTGGTGTTTCTGACTGTTGTGGCTTGTTTGTAAAATATTGGGCCCTGTGTCGGTAAAGTATTAATTTCTGGTAGTTTGCTGCTTACCAGATGATCTTTAAGATTTTTATTTCTTTTATATGCTGAGATAATTTTATAGTCCTGGATAATGTTTGTGTTTTGTAGAGTGCGGGTTAGATTTAATTTAATTTTTCTGTTTGCAGCTAGGCTAAATGCTGAGTAGGTGGTGATTAGCGGAATGATTTTGCGCGTGTCTTGTTGTCTGGTGGTCAAGAAAGTTTTCCGGACCTGTCTGAGGAAAGATCTGGAATACCCCCTTGGTTTTAATGCATTGAAGAGGGTCTGGGTAGCCTCTTCAAAATCTATTACCTGTGTGCAAATCCTGTTGAACCTGAGCAATTGTGATTTGATCAGGCCCTTGAAAGTGTGTTTAGGGTGGAGACTGTTTTTATGTAAAAGTGTGTGTGTGTCAGTCTCTTTAAAGAAAACTTTAGTGTCTAAAGTGTGTGTTTGGGAAAAAGAGGGTCCCTTGTATGTGGTAGTGTCCAAGAAATCTATTTGTTGGTTATGCGTGATGTATTTAACTGTTATCATTCTATGGTGTGTGTTGAGGATTTGTATAAAGTGTTTGAAGTCCTCTAAACTGTGTGTCCATGTTCCCCATAAGTCATCTAAGTATCTAAAATAATTGGTGGGTAATTTGGGGCATTTTTGAAAAACAGTCTCCTCCCAGTGTGCCATGTAAATGTTAGCGTAGGCCGGTGCAAATTTCTTACCCATCGCTGTGCCGCTGATTTGTAAAAAGAATTCTTTGTTGAATTCAAAATCATTTTTTGTCAGGTTGATTTCTAACAGTTGTAGGAGAGATGTATCCGGGCGGCTGTCGTCCGGGTATTTCTCCATCCAGAGTTTTACAGCTGTTAGCCCTGCTGCAGTGTTTATGTTTGTGTAGAGACTATCTATGTCAATTGTGAATAAAATGGTGTCCTGTGTTATTTTAGTGTTTTTAACTATGCGTATGAAGTCGTATGTGTCTTTTATGTAACTGTTGTGTTTAGTTGACAGTGGAGTGAGGAAATAGTCTATGTATTCTGCGATCCTGTAGGATTCGCTGTTGCAGTCTGAAACAATAGGTCTCCCTGCCGGGATCTCATATGGTACACTCCAGGACTGAGGCTGTTTGTGTATTTTGGGGAGGAGGTAAAAAACCCTTGGTCTAGGATTTTCCTCCCCCCTTAGGTAAAAACTTTGTTTTTTTGTGATGTAATTGTTTTCTAATAGTGTCTGTATAATGTCATATATTTCTTGTGCTGTGTCTAGATATATGGGTCGAATTAATTTTTTATAGTGTGTAGTGTTGTTTAATTGTCTGTGTGCTTCTTGGATGTACTGTGTTCTGTCCATGATTACTATGGCACTCCCTTTGTCAGCTGGTTTGATGACAATTTGTTTATTGTTTGCCAGCTGATGTAGTGCTTGGCTCTCTCCTCTGCTGAGGTTGTTTTTGTCTTTATGGGTTTGGGGGTTAAGTGCCTTGATCAGGGTGTTGTTGTCTTTTATGAGTTGTGTGATTGTACCCGGGATTTGGCTCTCCCTGGGTTCCCAGTTGGATCGGGCCATAAAGGGTGTTCTGTCTGTGTTTTCTGATCCCTCAAAAAAGACAGCTAGTTTCAGCTTTCTGTGAAACTCCTGAGCTTCTCCTCTGAGGGTTTCTTTTTGTTTTTTTCTAATGTTTGCCGTCGGTACGAATGATAGGCCTTTGTCCAGTAAACTAATTTGATTTGGTGTGGGTGAAAAGTTTTGTGCCAGCAGTATAATGTTCTTATTCCCCTCCCTGTTTGTGTTTGGGTTTGTGGGGATTCTCAGTTTAAATGTTTTAGCCAGTGTTCCAACATCTTGCCAGCTGTTCTCTCTGTCCAGTGGATGTCGTCCCGTGTAGTGCGGAAGTCCTCCTCCGGAAGCTTGGGAACATGTGGCATGTTTCGGAGGATGTGATTATTGATCTCCTCCAAATTGGATTTCTGGCGGGGTTCCAGGTTTTGGGAAAAATTAATTAATGGGATCCAAATTTCTGCTGCCGGGAAGGTGTTTTTCGTCATCCTCAGCATGGTCTGCAGCTGTTTTATTGCAGTTTTTTTAGGGTGCTGGTCCTTGTTGTTAATCCCAGTGGACAGGATGACTCTCTGTACTCTGGGATTCACTTGGGTTTTCTCCAGAAGTCCTGCGATATGATAAAATGTTGCTCCGGGGTAGCTGTCAATTTGGAGGTCTCCCCTGGAGTGGGACTGGATCCTGGAGAGGTTGGAGTCCCCTAGGATTATGTTCGGTTTGCTGGTTCTGATGGTCCATTCCTGGACCTTCCGGGTTGTTCGGGGGTGTCTGGTCGGGTAGAAGATTTCCTCCGCTACTCCGACTCCAGTGGCGTGGGGTGGGGGGGTGGGAGTGGGTGCAGGGTTCAGGTCAGGGGTCGGAGTGGGAGTGGGGTTAGGGTTAGGGTGGGGGTGGGGGTTGGGCTCAGGGGTAGGGTTAGGGTTAGGGTGGGGGTTGGGGTTGGGGTCAGGGTGGGGGTGGGGGTCAGGGTTAGGGTTAGGGTGGGGGTGGGGGTTGGGGTCAGGGATAGGGATAGGGGTAGGGTTAAGGTTAGGGTTAGGGTGGGGGTGGGGGTTGGGGTCAGGGTTGGGGTTAGGGTGGGGGTGGGGGTTGGGGTCAGGGTTGGGGTTAGGGTGGGGGTTGGGGTCAGGGATAGGGGTAGGGGTGCGGTTAGAATTAGGAGCTGAGTGGGGGTTAGCGGTGGGGCCAGAGTGGTCATGGTCCCGTCTGTGTCTGGGTTTTTGGGGCCTTTGTGGTAGTGGTTCCGGAGTCCAGTCCCTGTGGTTTTCTGGGGTTCCACGGGTCCTTCTCCGGTTCTGTGCTGGTGCTCGGTGGGGTTTAGGAGCGCTGATCCTGGGGGTGCATGTCTGCCGCAGTGTCGGCCACTCCCTCTGGTACTGGTCCTGGTTCCGGGGTGTAGTGTGGGTGATTCTATCCGCTGTGGGTGGGGGTGGTGGAGGATTCACTAGAGCAGTGAATCTGTTGCTGGTGGAGACTGGAGTTGTGCGTCTTACAGTTCTCCAAATTGGGGCCACTGTTTCCTGGGCGATGTCCAGGGTGGTCGGGTGTAATCTTCGGCCAAACTTCTTTTTGGCCCACCTGGCCGCCACCTGGAACGCCTCTGGCCAGTTGTTGAGCTGAATTCTCTCCAACTTTTTGGTGAGTTGTTCCAGGATCTTGAGATAGTGTTCCTCCAAGATCTGCATGCATGTGTGGAGCCAGTTCCGGGCATTCCCCGTCAGTAACAACATGGTGTCCTCTGTCGGGGAGGCCGGTCTCACCAGGGTGGCCAGTTCCTGCATCTTTTTAAATAAACTGGTTGGTGGTGCTGTCCCGGCTCCAGACACTGCAGTGTTCTGCAGGTGATGCGTTGTCTGGATGACTCGGAAGAGGGTCCTAGTGGCCTCAGCGAAAGCCGTCATGGTGTTTTGGTGTGGGTAAGGTGGTGTGTTTTTAGGTGTTTTTAATTTTCTAATTTTGAGAATAACGCAAGACTATTTTTTTGTGGTTTAAACTGTTTTTATTTTCTAGAATTGTCAAATATTTTTCAAATTTTACAGATTTTTAGTGTTTTTTTAGTAATTTTTTATCATTAAAAATGTTGTGCAAGCGGCGGTGCAGGTTTCGACTGTTTGATAGCGTGCTGTCAACACGAGGTTGACGCTTATCAAAGCAGTCTATACTTACCAAGACTGTTACCTTGTGGTTTAGTTGACACCGTTAGGTTTCCACCACAAGGTAGTGCAGTCTGTACCGTGTTGCTGCAGGATTCCTCCTGGTGTCTCGTCCGTGAAAATGTTCAGGTTTGTTTTGCTCTTTCGGGATCAGCAGCGGGAGAGTTCCTCCGAGTAGGATGTGTTCCTCTGCTGTCTTCCAAAGCATATGTCGACACAACGTTTCGCCTTGTCTTAGGCTTCTTCAGGTGTGAGTGTGAGAGGATTGTGGTTCTGTTTATCAGGTCACAGAGAGGACCTGTTTGAGGCCACTGGTTTGTGGGGTCCTCATTGGTGGATGTGTCCCCTTTGTGTCCTTAATAGCCCTAGCTCTCTGGAATTTTTGTCAAAAACGGCTGTTTCCTGCCAGTAGTTAACCTTTTGTTTCCTGTGATGGGTGATTCTTTTGTTATTTTAAAGACCTATTTTAAAGATGGTTCTATTAAATGGCCCTAGCATTCCAGTAGTTTGGCCTGAATGGCTATATTCCTCCTGTAATTTAGTCTTTTGTTTCTTCTAGTAGGTAATTCTTTTGTTATTTTAAAGACCTCTCTCTGGCTCGGATGAGCCTATTCAGAGTGGTATTAACAAGATGGGTAGTCTTTAGTGTAATTCTGTCCCAGCTATCAGCAGTTACTGAAGGCTCTGGCTAGTTAGGTAAGTAAGAAATCTTTATTTCCCAAGTTGTCCCATATTAGGGCCTCTTGGGAAATAAAAGTTTGCACTGGCCATTCAGGGTACTGAAGCCTTTAAGTAGGAAGAATTTGGTCCCTCTTGTGTCGGTGCTCTATGTGCGTTGATTTAGTCCTCTTGGAAATAGAGTGCTAAGTTTGAGAATCCAGTGTTTCTCAAACCTGCGTCTCTCCTCCGGTGTCCAATTATTGTTCATTTGAAGGCCCGATATTTCTAGTGCCTCAAGTCCATGGTGAAGGAAATGAGCCACCAGGTGTGTGTCTGTCTCTCTGTGATTTCTAATGTTGTATATATGTTGTGCTAGTCTACATTTAATTGTGTTCCCTGTTTCTCCTACATATATTATACCACATTGTTTGCACTTAATGGCATATATGCAGTTTTTAGTGTTTTTATTTAGTGTTTGTTTTATTATGTAGGTTGTGTTGGTAGTGGTGTTTCTGACTGTAGTGGCTTGTTTGTAAAATATTGGGCCCTGTGTCGGTAAAGTATTAATTTCTGGTAGTTGGCTGCTTACCAGATGATCTTTAAGATTTTTATTTCTTTTATATGCTGAGATAATTTTATAGTCCTGGATAATGTTTGTGTTCTGTAGAGTGCGGGTTAGATTTAATTTAATTTTTCTGTTTGCAGCTAGGCTAAATGCTGAGTAGGTGGTGATTAGCGGAATGATTTTGCGCGTGTCTTGTTGTCTGGTGGTCAAGAAAGTTTTCCGGACCTGTCTAAGGAAAGATCTGGAATACCCCCTTGGTTTTAATGCATTGAAGAGGGTCTGGGTAGCCTCTTCAAAATCTATTACCTGTGTGCAAATCCTGTTGAACCTGAGCAATTGTGATTTGATCAGGCCCTTGAAAGTGTGTTTAGGGTGGAGACTGTTTTTATGTAAAAGTGTGTGTGTGTCAGTCTCTTTAAAGAAAACTTTAGTGTCTAGAGTGTGTGTTTGGGAAAAAGAGGGTCCCTTGTATGTGGTAGTGTCCAAGAAATCTATTTGTTGGTTATGCGTGATGTATTTAACTGTTATCATTCTATGGTGTGTGTTGAGGATTTGTATAAAGTGTTTGAAGTCCTCTAAACTGTGTGTCCATGTTCCCCATATGTCATCTAAGTATCTAAAATAATTGGTGGGTAATTTGGGGCATTTTTGAAAAACAGTCTCCTCCCAGTGTGCCATGTAAATGTTAGCATAGGCCGGTGCAAATTTCTTACCCATCGCTGTGCCGCTGATTTGTAAAAAGAATTCTTTGTTGAATTCAAAATCATTTTTTGTCAGGTTGATTTCTAACAGTTGTAGGAGAGATGTATCCGGGCGGCTGTCGTCCGGGTATTTCTCCATCCAGAGTTTTACAGCTGTTAGCCCTGCTGCAGTGTTTATGTTTGTGTAGAGACTATCTATGTCAATTGTGAATAAAATGGTGTCCTGTGTTATTTTAGTGTTTTTAACTATGCGTATGAAGTCGTATGTGTCTTTTATGTAACTGTTGTGTTTAGTTGACAGTGGAGTGAGGAAATGGTCTATGTATTCTGCGATCCTGTAGGATTCGCTGTTGCAGTCTGAAACAATAGGTCTCCCTGCCGGGATCTCATATGGTACACTCCAGGACTGAGGCTGTTTGTGTATTTTGGGGAGGAGGTAAAAAACCCTTGGTCTAGGATTTTCCTCCCCCCTTAGGTAAAAACTTTGTTTTTTTGTGATGTAATTGTTTTCTAATAGTGTCTGTATAATGTCATATATTTCTTGTGCTGTGTCTAGATATATGGGTCGAATTAATTTTTTATAGTGTGTAGTGTTGTTTAATTGTCTGTGTGCTTCTTGGATGTACTGTGTTCTGTCCATAATTACTATGGCACTCCCCTTGTCAGCTGGTTTGATGACAATTTGTTTATTGTTTGCCAGCTGATGTAGTGCTTGGCTCTCTCCTCTGCTGAGGTTGTTTTTGTCTTTATGGGTTTGGGGGTTAAGTGCCTTGATCAGGGTGTTGTTGTCTTTTATGAGTTGTGTGATTGTACCCGGGATTTGGCTCTCCCTGGGTTCCCAGTTGGATCGGGCCATAAAGGGTGTTCTGTCTGTGTTTTCTGATCCCTCAAAAAAGACAGCTAGTTTCAGCTTTCTGTGAAACTCCTGAGCTTCTCCTCTGAGGGTTTCTTTTTGTTTTTTTCTAATGTTTGCCGTCGGTACGAATGATAGGCCTTTGTCCAGTAAACTAATTTGATTTGGTGTGGGTGAAAAGTTTTGTGCCAGCAGTATAATGTTCTTATTCCCCTCCCTGTTTGTGTTTGGGTTTGTGGGGATTCTCAGTTTAAATGTTTTAGCCAGTGTTCCAACATCTTGCCAGCTGTTCTCTCTGTCCAGTGGATGTCGTCCCGTGTAGTGCGGAAGTCCTCCTCCGGAAGCTTGGGAACATGTGGCATGTTTCGGAGGATGTGATTATTGATCTCCTCCAAATTGGATTTCTGGCGGGGTTCCAGGTTTTGGGAATAATTAATTAACGGGATCCAAATTTCTGCTGCCGGGAAGGTGTTTTTCGTCATCCTCAGCATGGTCTGCAGCTGTTTTATTGCAGTTTTTTTAGGGTGCTGGTCCTTGTTGTTAATCCCAGTGGACAGGATGACTCTCTGTACTCTGGGATTCACTTGGGTTTTCTCCAGGAGTCCTGCGATATGATAAAATGTTGCTCCGGGGTAGCTGTCAATTTGGAGGTCTCCCCTGGAGTGGGACTGGATCCTGGAGAGGTTGGAGTCCCCTAGGATTATATTCGGTTTGCTGGTTCTGATGGTCCATTCCTGGACCTTCCGGGTTGTTCGGGGGTGTCTGGTCGGGTAGAAGATTTCCTCCGCTACTCCGACTCCAGTGGCGTGGGGTGGGGGGGTGGGAGGGGGTGCAGGGTTCAGGTCAGGGGTCGGAGTGGGAGTGGGGTTAGGGTGGGGGTGGGGGTGGGGGTTAGGGTTAGGGTTAGGGTTAGGGTTAGGGTTAGGGTTAGGGGTTAGGGTTAGGGTTAGGGTTAGGGTTAGGGTTAGGGTTAGGGTTAGGGGTTAGGGTTAGGGTTAGGGTTAGGGGTTAGGGTTAGGGTTAGGGTTAGGGTTAGGGGTTAGGGTTAGGGTTAGGGTTAGGGTTAGGGTTAGGGTTAGGGTTAGGGTTAGGGGTTAGGGTTAGGGTTAGGGTTAGGGTTAGGGGTTAGGGGTTAGGGTTAGGGTTAGGGTTAGGGTTAGGTAAGTAAGAAATCTTTATTTCCCAAGTTGTCCCATATTAGGGCCTCTTGGGAAATAAAAGTTTGCACTGGCCATTCAGGGTACTGAAGCCTTTAAGTAGGAAGAATTTGGTCCCTCTTGTGTCGGTGCTCTATGTGCGTTGATTTAGTCCTCTTGGAAATAGAGTGCTAAGTTTGAGAATCCAGTGTTTCTCAAACCTGCGTCTCTCCTCCGGTGTCCAATTGTTGTTCATTTGAAGGCCCGATATTTCTAGTGCCTCAAGTCCATGGTGAAGGAAATGAGCCACCAGGTGTGTGTCTGTCTCTCTGTGATTTCTAATGTTGTATATATGTTGTGCTAGTCTACATTTAATTGTGTTCCCTGTTTCTCCTACATATATTATACCACATTGTTTGCACTTAATGGCATATATGCAGTTTTTAGTGTTTTTAGTTAGTGTTTGTTTTATTATGTAGGTTGTGTTGGTAGTGGTGTTTCTGACTGTAGTGGCTTGTTTGTAAAATATTGGGCCCTGTGTCGGTAAAGTATTAATTCCTGGTAGTTTGCTGCTTACCAGGTGGTCTTTAAGATTTTTATTTCTTTCATATGCTGAGATAATTTTATAGTCCTGGATAATGTTTGTGTTCTGTAAAGTGCGGGTTAGATTTAATTTAATTTTTCTGTTTGCAGCTAGGCTAAATGCTGAGTAGGTGGTGATTAGCGGGATGATTTTGCGCGTGTCTTGTTGTCTGGTGGTCAAGAAAGTTTTCCGGACCTGTCTAAGGAAAGATCTGGAATACCCCCTTGGTTTTAATGCATTGAAGAGGGTCTGGGTAGCCTCTTCAAAATCTATTATCTGTGTGCAAATCCTGTTGAACCTGAGCAATTGTGATTTGATCAGGCCCTTGAAAGTGTGTTTAGGGTGGAGACTGTTTTTATGTAAAAGTGTGTGTGTGTCAGTCTCTTTAAAGAAAACTTTAGTGTCTAAAGTGTGTGTTTGGGAAAAAGAGGGTCCCTTGTATGTGGTAGTGTCCAAGAAATCTATTTGTTGGTTATGCGTGATGTATTTAACTGTTATCATTCTATGGTGTGTGTTGAGGATTTGTATAAAGTGTTTGAAGTCCTCTAAACTGTGTGTCCATGTTCCCCATATGTCATCTAAGTATCTAAAATAATTGGTGGGTAATTTGGGGCATTTTTGAAAAACAGTCTCCTCCCAGTGTGCCATGTAAATGTTCGCGTAGGCCGGTGCAAATTTTTTTCCCATCGCTGTGCCGCTGATTTGTAAAAAGAATTCTTTGTTGAATTCAAAATCATTTTTTGTCAGGTTGATTTCTAACAGTTGTAGGAGAGATGTATCCGGGCGGCTGTCGTCCGGGTATTTCTCCATCCAGAGTTTTACAGCTGTTAGCCCTGCTGCAGTGTTTATGTTTGTGTAGAGACTATCTATGTCAATTGTGAATAAAATGGTGTCCTGTGTTATTTTAGTGTTTTTAACTATGCGTATGAAGTCGTATGTGTCTTTTATGTAACTGTTGTGTTTAGTTGACAGTGGAGTGAGGAAATAGTCTATGTATTCTGCGATCCTGTAGGATTCGCTGTTGCAGTCTGAAACAATAGGTCTCCCTGCCGGGATTTCATATGGTACACTCCAGGACTGAGGCTGTTTGTGTATTTTGGGGAGGAGGTAAAAAATCCTTGGTCTAGGATTTTCCTCCCCCCTTAGGTAAAAACTTTGTTTTTTTGTGATGTAATTGTTTTCTAATAGTGTCTGTATAATGTCATATATTTCTTGTGCTGTGTCTAGATATATGGGTCGAATTAATTTTTTATAGTGTGTAGTGTTGTTTAATTGTCTGTGTGCTTCTTGAATGTATTGTGTTCTGTCCATGATTACTATGGCACTCCCCTTGTCAGCTGGTTTGATGACAATTTGTTTATTGTTTGCCAGCTGATGTAGTGCTTGGCTCTCTCCTCTGCTGAGGTTGTTTTTGTCTTTATGGGTTTGGGGGTTAAGTGCCTTGATCAGGGTGTTGTTGTCTTTTATAAGTTGTGTGATTGTACCCGGGATTTGGCTCTCCCTAGGTTCCCAGTTGGATCGGGCCATAAAGGGTGTTCTGTCTGTGTTTTCTGATCCCTCAAAAAAGACAGCTAGTTTCAGCTTTCTGTGAAACTCCTGAGCTTCTCCTTTGAGGGTTTCTTTTTGTTTCTTTCTAATGTTTGCCGTCGGTACGAATGATAGGCCTTTGTCCAGTAAACTAATTTGATTTTGTGTGGGTGAAAAGTTTTGTGCCAGCAGTATAATGTTCTTATTCCCCTCCCTGTTTGTGTTTGGGTTTGTGGGGATTCTTAGTTTAAATGTTTTAGCCAGTGTTCCAACATCTTGCCAGCTGTTCTCTCTGTCCAGTGGATGTCGTCCCGTGTAGTGCGGAAGTCCTCCTCTGGAAGCTTGGGAACATGTGGCATGTTTCGGAGGATGTGATTATTGATCTCCTCCAAATTGGATTTCTGGCGGGGTTCCAGGTTTTGGGAATAATTAATTAATGGGATCCAAATTTCTGCTGCCGGGAAGGTGTTTTTCGTCATCCTCAGCATGGTCTGCAGCTGTTTTATTGCAGTTTTTTTAGGGTGCTGGTCCTTGTTGTTAATCCCAGTGGACAGGATGACTCTCTGTACTCTGGGATTCACTTGGGTTTTCTCCAGAAGTCCTGCGATATGATAAAATGTTGCTCCGGGGTAGCTGTCAATTTGGAGGTCTCCCCTGGAGTGGGACTGGATCCTGGAGAGGTTGGAGTCCCCTAGGATTATATTCGGTTTGCTGGTTCTGATGGTCCATTCCTGGACCTTCCGCGTTGTTCGGGGGTGTCTGGTCGGGTAGAAGATTTCCTCCGCTACTCCAACTCCAGTGGCGTGGGGTGGGGGGGTGGGAGTGGGTGCAGGGTTCAGGTCAGGGGTCGGAGTGGGAGTGGGGTTAGGGTTAGGGTGGGGGTGGGGGTTGGGCTCAGGGGTAGGGTTAGGGTTAGGGTGGGGGTTGGGGTTGGGGTCAGGGTGGGGGTCAGGGTTAGGGTTAGGGTGGGGGTGGGGGTTGGGGTCAGGGATAGGGGTAGGGTTAGGGTTAGGGTTAGGGTGGGGGTGAGGGTTGGGGTGAGGGTTGGGGTTAGGGTTAGGGTTAGGGTGGGGGTGGGGGTTGGGGTCAGGGTTGGGGTTAGGGTGGGGGTTGGGGTCAGGGATAGGGGTAGGGGTGCGGTTAGAATTAGGAGCTGAGTGGGGGTTAGCGGTGGGGCCAGAGTGGTCATGGTCCCGTCTGTGTCTGGGTTTTTGGGGCCTTTGTGGTAGTGGTTCCGGAGTCCAGTCCCTGTGGTTTTCTGGGGTTCCACGGGTCCTTCTCCGGTTCTGTGCTGGTGCTCGGTGGGGTTTAGGAGCGCTGATCCTGGGGGTGCATGTCTGCCGCAGTGTCGGCCACTCCCTCTGGTACTGGTCCTGGTTCCGGGGCGTAGTGTGGGTGATTCTATCCGCTGTGGGTGGGGGTGGTGGAGGATTCACTAGAGCAGTGAATCTGTTGCTGGTGGAGACTGGAGTTGTGCGTCTTATAGTTCTCCAAATTGGGGCCACTGTTTCCTGGGCGATGTCCAGGGTGGTCGGGTGTAATCTTCGGCCAAACTTCTTTTTGGCCCACCTGGCCGCCACCTGGAACGCCTCTGGCCAGTTGTTGAGCTGAATTCTCTCCAACTTTTTGGTGAGTTGTTCCAGGATCTTGAGATAGTGTTCCTCCAAGATCTGCATGCATGTGTGGAGCCAGTTCCGGGCATTCCCCGTCAGTAACAACATGGTGTCCTCTGTCGGGGAGGCCGGTCTCACCAGGGTGGCCAGTTCCTGCATCTTTTTAAATAAACTGGTGGGTGGTGCTGTCCCGGCCCCAGACACTGCAGTGTTCTGCAGGTGATGCGTTGTCTGGATGACTCGGAAGAGGGTCCTAGTGGCCTCAGCGAAAGCCGTCATGGTGTTTTGGTGTGGGTAAGGTGGTGTGTTTTTTAGGTGTTTTTAATTTTCTAATTTTGAGAATAATACAAGACTATTTTTTTGTGGTTTAAACTGTTTTTATTTTCTAGAATTGTCAAATATTTTTCACATTTTACTGATTTTTTAGTGTTTTTTTAGAAAAAAATTTTATCATTAAAAATGTTGTGCAAGCGGCGGTGCAGGTTTCGACTGTTTGATAGCGTGCTTTGTCAACACGAGGTTGACGCTTATCAAAGCAGTCTATACTTACCAAGACTGTTACCTTGTGGTTTAGTTGACACCGTTAGGTTTCCACCACAAGGTAGTGCAGTCTGTACCGTGTTGCTGCAGGATTCCTCCTGGTGTCTCGTCCGTGAAAATGTTCAGGTTTGTTTTGCTCTTTCGGGATCAGCAGCGGGAGAGTTCCTCCGAGTAGGATGTGTTCCTCTGCTGTCTTCCAAAGCATATGTCGACACAACGTTTCGCCTTGTCTTAGGCTTCTTCAGGTGTGAGTGTGAGAGGATTGTGGTTCTGTTTATCAGGTCACAGAGAGGACCTGTTTGAGGCCACTGGTTTGTGGGGTCCTCATTGGTGGATGTGTCCCCTTTGTGTCCTTAATAGCCCTAGCTCTCTGGAATTTTTGTCAAAAATGGCTGTTTCCTGCCAGTAGTTAACCCTTTGTTTCCCGTGATGGGTGATTCTTTTGTTATTTTAAAGACCTATTTTAAAGATGGTTCTATTAAATGGCCCTAGCATTCCAGTAGTTTGGCCTGAATGGCTATATTCCTCCTGTAATTTAGTCTTTTGTTTCTTCTAGTGGGTAATTCTTTTGTTATTTTAAAGACCTCTCTCTGGCTCGGATGAGCCTATTCAGAGTGGTATTAACCAGATGGGTAGTCTTTAGTGTAATTCTGTCCCAGCTATCAGCAGTTACTGAAGGCTCTGGCTAGTTAGGTAAGTAAGAAATCTTTATTTCCCAAGTTGTCCCATATTAGGGCCTCTTGGGAAATAAAAGTTTGCACTGGCCATTCAGGGTACTGAAGCCTTTAAGTAGGAAGAATTTGGTCCCTCTTGTGTCGGTGCTCTATGTGCGTTGATTTAGTCCTCTTGGAAATAGAGTGCTAAGTTTGAGAATCCAGTGTTTCTCAAACCTGCGTCTCTCCTCCGGTGTCCAATTGTTGTTCATTTGAAGGCCCGATATTTCTAGTGCCTCAAGTCCATGGTGAAGGAAATGAGCCACCAGGTGTGTGTCTGTCTCTCTGTGATTTCTAATGTTGTATATATGTTGTGCTAGTCTACATTTAATTGTGTTCCCTGTTTCTCCTACATATATTATACCACATTGTTTGCACTTAATGGCATATATGCAGTTTTTAGTGTTTTTAGTTAGTGTTTGTTTTATTATGTAGGTTGTGTTGGTAGTGGTGTTTCTGACTGTAGTGGCTTGTTTGTAAAATATTGGGCCCTGTGTCGGTAAAGTATTAATTCCTGGTAGTTTGCTGCTTACCAGGTGGTCTTTAAGATTTTTATTTCTTTTATATGCTGAGATAATTTTATAGTCCTGGATAATGTTTGTGTTCTGTAAAGTGCGGGTTAGATTTAATTTAATTTTTCTGTTTGCAGCTAGGCTAAATGCTGAGTAGGTGGTGATTAGCGGGATGATTTTGCGCGTGTCTTGTTGTCTGGTGGTCAAGAAAGTTTTCCGGACCTGTCTAAGGAAAGATCTGGAATACCCCCTTGGTTTTAATGCATTGAAGAGGGTCTGGGTAGCCTCTTCAAAATCTATTATCTGTGTGCAAATCCTGTTGAACCTGAGCAATTGTGATTTGATCAGGCCCTTGAAAGTGTGTTTAGGGTGGAGACTGTTTTTATGTAAAAGTGTGTGTGTGTCAGTCTCTTTAAAGAAAACTTTAGTGTCTAAAGTGTGTGTTTGGGAAAAAGAGGGTCCCTTGTATGTGGTAGTGTCCAAGAAATCTATTTGTTGGTTATGCGTGATGTATTTAACTGTTATCATTCTATGGTGTGTGTTGAGGATTTGTATAAAGTGTTTGAAGTCCTCTAAACTGTGTGTCCATGTTCCCCATATGTCATCTAAGTATCTAAAATAATTGGTGGGTAATTTGGGGCATTTTTGAAAAACAGTCTCCTCCCAGTGTGCCATGTAAATGTTCGCGTAGGCCGGTGCAAATTTTTTTCCCATCGCTGTGCCGCTGATTTGTAAAAAGAATTCTTTGTTGAATTCAAAATCATTTTTTGTCAGGTTGATTTCTAACAGTTGTAGGAGAGATGTATCCGGGCGGCTGTCGTCCGGGTATTTCTCCATCCAGAGTTTTACAGCTGTTAGCCCTGCTGCAGTGTTTATGTTTGTGTAGAGACTATCTATGTCAATTGTGAATAAAATGGTGTCCTGTGTTATTTTAGTGTTTTTAACTATGCGTATGAAGTCGTATGTGTCTTTTATGTAACTGTTGTGTTTAGTTGACAGTGGAGTGAGGAAATAGTCTATGTATTCTGCGATCCTGTAGGATTCGCTGTTGCAGTCTGAAACAATAGGTCTCCCTGCCGGGATTTCATATGGTACACTCCAGGACTGAGGCTGTTTGTGTATTTTGGGGAGGAGGTAAAAAATCCTTGGTCTAGGATTTTCCTCCCCCCTTAGGTAAAAACTTTGTTTTTTTGTGATGTAATTGTTTTCTAATAGTGTCTGTATAATGTCATATATTTCTTGTGCTGTGTCTAGATATATGGGTCGAATTAATTTTTTATAGTGTGTAGTGTTGTTTAATTGTCTGTGTGCTTCTTGAATGTATTGTGTTCTGTCCATGATTACTATGGCACTCCCCTTGTCAGCTGGTTTGATGACAATTTGTTTATTGTTTGCCAGCTGATGTAGTGCTTGGCTCTCTCCTCTGCTGAGGTTGTTTTTGTCTTTATGGGTTTGGGGGTTAAGTGCCTTGATCAGGGTGTTGTTGTCTTTTATGAGTTGTGTGATTGTACCCGGGATTTGGCTCTCCCTAGGTTCCCAGTTGGATCGGGCCATAAAGGGTGTTCTGTCTGTGTTTTCTGATCCCTCAAAAAAGACAGCTAGTTTCAGCTTTCTGTGAAACTCCTGAGCTTCTCCTCTGAGGGTTTCTTTTTGTTTCTTTCTAATGTTTGCCGTCGGTACGAATGATAGGCCTTTGTCCAGTAAACTAATTTGATTTGGTGTGGGTGAAAAGTTTTGTGCCAGCAGTATAATGTTCTTATTCCCCTCCCTGTTTGTGTTTGGGTTTGTGGGGATTCTCAGTTTAAATGTTTTAGCCAGTGTTCCAACATCTTGCCAGCTGTTCTCTCTGTCCAGTGGATGTCGTCCCGTGTAGTGCGGAAGTCCTCCTCCGGAAGCTTGGGAACATGTGGCATGTTTCGGAGGATGTGATTATTGATCTCCTCCAAATTGGATTTCTGGCGGGGTTCCAGGTTTTGGGAATAATTAATTAATGGGATCCAAATTTCTGCTGCCGGGAAGGTGTTTTTCGTCATCCTCAGCATGGTCTGCAGCTGTTTTATTGCAGTTTTTTTAGGGTGCTGGTCCTTGTTGTTAATCCCAGTGGACAGGATGACTCTCTGTACTCTGGGATTCACTCGGGTTTTCTCCAGAAGTCCTGCGATATGATAAAATGTTGCTCCGGGGTAGCTGTCAATTTGGAGGTCTCCCCTGGAGTGGGACTGGATCCTGGAGAGGTTGGAGTCCCCTAGGATTATGTTCGGTTTGCTGGTTCTGATGGTCCATTCCTGGACCTTCCGGGTTGTTCGGGGGTGTCTGGTCGGGTAGAAGATTTCCTCCGCTACTCCGACTCCAGTGGCGTGGGGTGGGGGGGTGGGAGGGGGTGCAGGGTTCAGGTCAGGGGTCGGAGTGGGAGTGGGGTTAGGGTGGGGGTGGGGGTTGGGGTTGGGGTCAGGGTGGGGGTCAGGGTTAGGGTTAGGGTGGGGGTGGGGGTTGGGGTCAGGGATAGGGGTAGGGTTAGGGTTAGGGTTAGGTTGGGGTCAGGGTTGGGGTTAGGGTTAGGGTTAGGGTGGGGGTGGGGGTTGGGGTCAGGGTTGGGGTTAGGGTGGGGGTTGGGGTCAGGGATAGGGGTAGGGGTGCGGTTAGAATTAGGAGCTGAGTGGGGGTTAGCGGTGGGGCCAGAGTGGTCATGGTCCCGTCTGTGTCTGGGTTTTTGGGGCCTTTGTGGTAGTGGTTCCGGAGTCCAGTCCCTGTGGTTTTCTGGGGTTCCACGGGTCCTTCTCCGGTTCTGTGCTGGTGCTCGGTGGGGTTTAGGAGCGCTTATCCTGGGGGTGCATGTCTGCCGCAGTGTCGGCCACTCCCTCTGGTACTGGTCCTGGTTCCGGGGCGTAGTGTGGGTGATTCTATCCGCTGTGGGTGGGGGTGGTGGAGGATTCACTAGAGCAGTGAATCTGTTGCTGGTGGAGACTGGAGTTGTGCGTCTTACAGTTCTCCAAATTGGGGCCACTGTTTCCTGGGCGATGTCCAGGGTGGTCGGGTGTAATCTTCGGCCAAACTTCTTTTTGGCCCACCTGGCCGCCACCTGGAACGCCTCTGGCCAGTTGTTGAGCTGAATTCTCTCCAACTTTTTGGTGAGTTGTTCCAGGATCTTGAGATAGTGTTCCTCCAAGATCTGCATGCATGTGTGGAGCCAGTTCCGGGCATTCCCCGTCAGTAACAACATGGTGTCCTCTGTCGGGGAGGCCGGTCTCACCAGGGTGGCCAGTTCCTGCATCTTTTTAAATAAACTGGTGGGTGGTGCTGTCCCGGCTCCAGACACTGCAGTGTTCTGCAGGTGATGCGTTGTCTGGATGACTCGGAAGAGGGTCCTAGTGGCCTCAGCGAAAGCCGTCATGGTGTTTTGGTGTGGGTAAGGTGGTGTGTTTTTAGGTGTTTTTAATTTTCTAATTTTGAGAATAACGCAAGACTATTTTTTTGTGGTTTAAACTGTTTTTATTTTCTAGAATTGTCAAATATTTTTCAATTGTTACTGATTTTTTAGTGTTTTTTTAGTAATTTTTTATCATTAAAAATGTTGTGCAAGCGGCGGTGCAGGTTTCGACTGTTTGATAGCGTGCTGTCAACACGAGGTTGACGCTTATCAAAGCAGTCTATACTTACCAAGACTGTTACCTTGTGGTTTAGTTGACACCGTTAGGTTTCCACCACAAGGTAGTGCAGTCTGTACCGTGTTGCTGCAGGATTCCTCCTGGTGTCTCGTCCGTGAAAATGTTCAGGTTTGTTTTGCTCTTTCGGGATCAGCAGCGGGAGAGTTCCTCCGAGTAGGATGTGTTCCTCTGCTGTCTTCCAAAGCATATGTCGACACAACGTTTCGCCTTGTCTTAGGCTTCTTCAGGTGTTAGGGTTAGGGTTAGGGTTAGGGTTAGGGGGTTAGGGTTAGGGTTAGGGTTAGGGTTAGGGGGTTAGGGTTAGGGGTTAGGGTTAGGGTTAGGGTTAGGGTTAGGGTTAGGGTTAGGGTTAGGGGTTAGGGTTAGGGTTAGGGTTAGGGTTAGGGTTAGGGTTAGGGTTAGGGTTAGGGTTAGGGTTAGGGTTAGGGGTTAGGGTTAGGGTTAGGGTTAGGGTTAGGGTTAGGGGTTAGGGTTAGGGTTAGGGTTAGGGTTAGGGTTAGGGTTAGGGTTAGGGTTAGGGTTAGGTAAGTAAGAAATCTTTATTTCCCAAGTTGTCCCATATTAGGGCCTCTTGGGAAATAAAAGTTTGCACTGGCCATTCAGGGTACTGAAGCCTTTAAGTAGGAAGAATTTGGTCCCTCTTGTGTCGGTGCTCTATGTGCGTTGATTTAGTCCTCTTGGAAATAGAGTGCTAAGTTTGAGAATCCAGTGTTTCTCAAACCTGCGTCTCTCCTCCGGTGTCCAATTATTGTTCATTTGAAGGCCCGATATTTCTAGTGCCTCAAGTCCATGGTGAAGGAAATGAGCCACCAGGTGTGTGTCTGTCTCTCTGTGATTTCTAATGTTGTATATATGTTGTGCTAGTCTACATTTAATTGTGTTCCCTGTTTCTCCTACATATATTATACCACATTGTTTGCACTTAATGGCATATATGCAGTTTTTAGTGTTTTTATTTAGTGTTTGTTTTATTATGTAGGTTGTGTTGGTAGTGGTGTTTCTGACTGTAGTGGCTTGTTTGTAAAATATTGGGCCCTGTGTCGGTGAAGTATTAATTTCTGGTAGTTTGCTGCTTACCAGATGATCTTTAAGATTTTTATTTCTTTTATATGCTGAGATAATTTTATAGTCCTGGATAATGTTTGTGTTCTGTAGAGTGCGGGTTAGATTTAATTTAATTTTTCTGTTTGCAGCTAGGCTAAATGCTGAGTAGGTGGTGATTAGCGGAATGATTTTGCGCGTGTCTTGTTGTCTGGTGGTCAAGAAAGTTTTCCGGACCTGTCTAAGGAAAGATCTGGAATACCCCCTTGGTTTTAATGCATTGAAGAGGGTCTGGGTAGCCTCTTCAAAATCTATTACCTGTGTGCAAATCCTGTTGAACCTGAGCAATTGTGATTTGATCAGGCCCTTGAAAGTGTGTTTAGGGTGGAGACTGTTTTTATGTAAAAGTGTGTGTGTGTCAGTCTCTTTAAAGAAAACTTTAGTGTCTAGAGTGTGTGTTTGGGAAAAAGAGGGTCCCTTGTATGTGGTAGTGTCCAAGAAATCTATTTGTTGGTTATGCGTGATGTATTTAACTGTTATCATTCTATGGTGTGTGTTGAGGATTTGTATAAAGTGTTTGAAGTCCTCTAAACTGTGTGTCCATGTTCCCCATATGTCATCTAAGTATCTAAAATAATTGGTGGGTAATTTGGGGCATTTTTGAAAAACAGTCTCCTCCCAGTGTGCCATGTAAATGTTAGCGTAGGCCGGTGCAAATTTCTTACCCATCGCTGTGCCGCTGATTTGTAAAAAGAATTCTTTGTTGAATTCAAAATCATTTTTTGTCAGGTTGATTTCTAACAGTTGTAGGAGAGATGTATCCGGGCGGCTGTCGTCCGGGTATTTCTCCATCCAGAGTTTTACAGCTGTTAGCCCTGCTGCAGTGTTTATGTTTGTGTAGAGACTATCTATGTCAATTGTGAATAAAATGGTGTCCTGTGTTATTTTAGTGTTTTTAACTATGCGTATGAAGTCGTATGTGTCTTTTATGTAGCTGTTGTGTTTAGTTGACAGTGGAGTGAGGAAATGGTCTATGTATTCTGCGATCCTGTAGGATTCGCTGTTGCAGTCTGAAACAATAGGTCTCCCTGCCGGGATCTCATATGGTACACTCCAGGACTGAGGCTGTTTGTGTATTTTGGGGAGGAGGTAAAAAACCCTTGGTCTAGGATTTTCCTCCCCCCTTAGGTAAAAACTTTGTTTTTTTGTGATGTAATTGTTTTCTAATAGTGTCTGTATAATGTCATATATTTCTTGTGCTGTGTCTAGATATATGGGTCGAATTAATTTTTTATAGTGTGTAGTGTTGTTTAATTGTCTGTGTGCTTCTTGGATGTACTGTGTTCTGTCCATGATTACTATGGCACTCCCCTTGTCAGCTGGTTTGATGACAATTTGTTTATTGTTTGCCAGCTGATGTAGTGCTTGGCTCTCTCCTCTGCTGAGGTTGTTTTTGTCTTTATGGGTTTGGGGGTTAAGTGCCTTGATCAGGGTGTTGTTGTCTTTTATGAGTTGTGTGATTGTACCCGGGATTTGGCTCTCCCTGGGTTCCCAGTTGGATCGGGCCATAAAGGGTGTTCTGTTTGTGTTTTCTGATCCCTCAAAAAAGACAGCTAGTTTCAGCTTTCTGTGAAACTCCTGAGCTTCTCCTCTGAGGGTTTCTTTTTGTTTTTTTCTAATGTTTGCCGTCGGTACGAATGATAGGCCTTTGTCCAGTAAACTAATTTGATTTGGTGTGGGTGAAAAGTTTAGGGTTAGGGTTAGGGTTAGGGTTAGGGTTAGGGGTTAGGGTTAGGGTTAGGGTTAGGGTTAGGGTTAGGGTTAGGGTTAGGGTTAGGGGTTAGGGTTAGGGTTAGGGTTAGGGTTAGGGTTAGGGTTAGGGTTAGGGTTAGGGGTTAGGGTTAGGGGTTAGGGTTAGGGTTAGGGTTAGGGTTAGGGTTAGGGTTAGGGTTAGGGGTTAGGGTTAGGGTTAGGGTTAGGGTTAGGGTTAGGGTTAGGGTTAGGGTTAGGGGTTAGGGTTAGGGTTAGGGGTTAGGGTTAGGGTTAGGGTTAGGGTTAGGGTTAGGGTTAGGGTTAGGGTAGGGTTAGGGTTAGGGTTAGGGTTAGGGTTAGGGTTAGGTAAGTAAGAAATCTTTATTTCCCAAGTTGTCCCATATTAGGGCCTCTTGGGAAATAAAAGTTTGCACTGGCCATTCAGGGTACTGAAGCCTTTAAGTAGGAAGAATTTGGTCCCTCTTGTGTCGGTGCTCTATGTGCGTTGATTTAGTCCTCTTGGAAATAGAGTGCTAAGTTTGAGAATCCAGTGTTTCTCAAACCTGCGTCTCTCCTCCGGTGTCCAATTATTGTTCATTTGAAGGCCCGATATTTCTAGTGCCTCAAGTCCATGGTGAAGGAAATGAGCCACCAGGTGTGTGTCTGTCTCTCTGTGATTTCTAATGTTGTATATATGTTGTGCTAGTCTACATTTAATTGTGTTCCCTGTTTCTCCTACATATATTATACCACATTGTTTGCACTTAATGGCATATATGCAGTTTTTAGTGTTTTTATTTAGTGTTTGTTTTATTATGTAGGTTGTGTTGGTAGTGGTGTTTCTGACTGTAGTGGCTTGTTTGTAAAATATTGGGCCCTGTGTCGGTAAAGTATTAATTTCTGGTAGTTTGCTGCTTACCAGATGATCTTTAAGATTTTTATTTCTTTTATATGCTGAGATAATTTTATAGTCCTGGATAATGTTTGTGTTCTGTAGAGTGCGGGTTAGATTTAATTTAATTTTTCTGTTTGCAGCTAGGCTAAATGCTGAGTAGGTGGTGATTAGCGGAATGATTTTGCGCGTGTCTTGTTGTCTGGTGGTCAAGAAAGTTTTCCGGACCTGTCTAAGGAAAGATCTGGAATACCCCCTTGGTTTTAATGCATTGAAGAGGGTCTGGGTAGCCTCTTCAAAATCTATTACCTGTGTGCAAATCCTGTTGAACCTGAGCAATTGTGATTTGATCAGGCCCTTGAAAGTGTGTTTAGGGTGGAGACTGTTTTTATGTAAAAGTGTGTGTGTGTCAGTCTCTTTAAAGAAAACTTTAGTGTCTAGAGTGTGTGTTTGGGAAAAAGAGGGTCCCTTGTATGTGGTAGTGTCCAAGAAATCTATTTGTTGGTTATGCGTGATGTATTTAACTGTTATCATTCTATGGTGTGTGTTGAGGATTTGTATAAAGTGTTTGAAGTCCTCTAAACTGTGTGTCCATGTTCCCCATATGTCATCTAAGTATCTAAAATAATTGGTGGGTAATTTGGGGCATTTTTGAAAAACAGTCTCCTCCCAGTGTGCCATGTAAATGTTAGCGTAGGCCGGTGCAAATTTCTTACCCATCGCTGTGCCGCTGATTTGTAAAAAGAATTCTTTGTTGAATTCAAAATCATTTTTTGTCAGGTTGATTTCTAACAGTTGTAGGAGAGATGTATCCGGGCGGCTGTCGTCCGGGTATTTCTCCATCCAGAGTTTTACAGCTGTTAGCCCTGCTGCAGTGTTTATGTTTGTGTAGAGACTATCTATGTCAATTGTGAATAAAATGGTGTCCTGTGTTATTTTAGTGTTTTTAACTATGCGTATGAAGTCGTATGTGTCTTTTATGTAACTGTTGTGTTTAGTTGACAGTGGAGTGAGGAAATGGTCTATGTATTCTGCGATCCTGTAGGATTCGCTGTTGCAGTCTGAAACAATAGGTCTCCCTGCCGGGATCTCATATGGTACACTCCAGGACTGAGGCTGTTTGTGTATTTTGGGGAGGAGGTAAAAAACCCTTGGTCTAGGATTTTCCTCCCCCCTTAGGTAAAAACTTTGTTTTTTTGTGATGTAATTGTTTTCTAATAGTGTCTGTATAATGTCATATATTTCTTGTGCTGTGTCTAGATATATGGGTCGAATTAATTTTTTATAGTGTGTAGTGTTGTTTAATTGTCTGTGTGCTTCTTGGATGTACTGTGTTCTGTCCATGATTACTATGGCACTCCCCTTGTCAGCTGGTTTGATGACAATTTGTTTATTGTTTGCCAGCTGATGTAGTGCTTGGCTCTCTCCTCTGCTGAGGTTGTTTTTGTCTTTATGGGTTTGGGGGTTAAGTGCCTTGATCAGGGTGTTGTTGTCTTTTATGAGTTCTGTGATTGTACCCGGGATTTGGCTCTCCCTGGGTTCCCAGTTGGATCGGGCCATAAAGGGTGTTCTGTCTGTGTTTTCTGATCCCTCAAAAAAGACAGCTAGTTTCAGCTTTCTGTGAAACTCCTGAGCTTCTCCTCTGAGGGTTTCTTTTTGTTTTTTTCTAATGTTTGCCGTCGGTACGAATGATAGGCCTTTGTCCAGTAAACTGATTTGATTTGGTGTGGGTGAAAAGTTTTGTGCCAGCAGTATAATGTTCTTATTCCCCTCCCTGTTTGTGTTTGGGTTTGTGGGGATTCTCAGTTTAAATGTTTTAGCCAGTGTTCCAACATCTTGCCAGCTGTTCTCTCTGTCCAGTGGATGTCGTCCCGTGTAGTGCGGAAGTCCTCCTCCGGAAGCTTGGGAACATGTGGCATGTTTCGGAGGATGTGATTATTGATCTCCTCCAAATTGGATTTCTGGCGGGGTTCCAGGTTTTGGGAATAATTAATTAACGGGATCCAAATTTCTGCTGCCGGGAAGGTGTTTTTCGTCATCCTCAGCATGGTCTGCAGCTGTTTTATTGCTGTTTTTTTAGGGTGCTGGTCCTTGTTGTTAATCCCAGTGGACAGGATGACTCTCTGTACTCTGGGATTCACTTGGGTTTTCTCCAGGAGTCCTGCGATATGATAAAATGTTGCTCCGGGGTAGCTGTCAATTTGGAGGTCTCCCCTGGAGTGGGACTGGATCCTGGAGAGGTTGGAGTCCCCTAGGATTATATTCGGTTTGCTGGTTCTGATGGTCCATTCCTGGACCTTCCGGGTTGTTCGGGGGTGTCTGGTCGGGTAGAAGATTTCCTCCGCTACTCCGACTCCAGTGGCGTGGGGTGGGGGGGTGGGAGGGGGTGCAGGGTTCAGGTCAGGGGTCGGAGTGGGAGTGGGGTTAGGGTGGGGGTGGGGGTGGGGGTGGGGGTTAGGGTTAGGGTTAGGGTTAGGGTTAGGGGTTAGGGTTAGGGTTAGGGTTAGGGGTTAGGGTTAGGGTTAGGGTTAGGGTTAGGGTTAGGGTTAGGGTTAGGGTTAGGGTTAGGGGTTAGGGTTAGGGTTAGGGTTAGGGTTAGGGTTAGGGTTAGGGTTAGGGGTTAGGGTTAGGGTTAGGGTTAGGGTTAGGGTTAGGGTTAGGGTTAGGGGTTAGGGTTAGGGTTAGGGTTAGGGTTAGGGTTAGGGTTAGGGTTAGGGTTAGGTAAGTAAGAAATCTTTATTTCCCAAGTTGTCCCATATTAGGGCCTCTTGGGAAATAAAAGTTTGCACTGGCCATTCAGGGTACTGAAGCCTTTAAGTAGGAAGAATTTGGTCCCTCTTGTGTCGGTGCTCTATGTGCGTTGATTTAGTCCTCTTGGAAATAGAGTGCTAAGTTTGAGAATCCAGTGTTTCTCAAACCTGCGTCTCTCCTCCGGTGTCCAATTATTGTTCATTTGAAGGCCCGATATTTCTAGTGCCTCAAGTCCATGGTGAAGGAAATGAGCCACCAGGTGTGTGTCTGTCTCTCTGTGATTTCTAATGTTGTATATATGTTGTGCTAGTCTACATTTAATTGTGTTCCCTGTTTCTCCTACATATATTATACCACATTGTTTGCACTTAATGGCATATATGCAGTTTTTAGTGTTTTTATTTAGTGTTTGTTTTATTATGTAGGTTGTGTTGGTAGTGGTGTTTCTGACTGTAGTGGCTTGTTTGTAAAATATTGGGCCCTGTGTCGGTAAAGTATTAATTTCTGGTAGTTTGCTGCTTACCAGATGATCTTTAAGATTTTTATTTCTTTTATATGCTGAGATAATTTTATAGTCCTGGATAATGTTTGTGTTCTGTAGAGTGCGGGTTAGATTTAATTTAATTTTTCTGTTTGCAGCTAGGCTAAATGCTGAGTAGGTGGTGATTAGCGGAATGATTTTGCGCGTGTCTTGTTGTCTGGTGGTCAAGAAAGTTTTCCGGACCTGTCTAAGGAAAGATCTGGAATACCCCCTTGGTTTTAATGCATTGAAGAGGGTCTGGGTAGCCTCTTCAAAATCTATTACCTGTGTGCAAATCCTGTTGAACCTGAGCAATTGTGATTTGATCAGGCCCTTGAAAGTGTGTTTAGGGTGGAGACTGTTTTTATGTAAAAGTGTGTGTGTGTCAGTCTCTTTAAAGAAGACTTTAGTGTCTAAAGTGTGTGTTTGGGAAAAAGAGGGTCCCTTGTATGTGGTAGTGTCCAAGAAATCTATTTGTTGGTTATGCGTGATGTATTTAACTGTTATCATTCTATGGTGTGTGTTGAGGATTTGTATAAAGTGTTTGAAGTCCTCTAAACTGTGTGTCCATGTTCCCCATATGTCATCTAAGTATCTAAAATAATTGGTGGGTAATTTGGGGCATTTTTGAAAACCAGTCTCCTCCCAGTGTGCCATGTAAATGTTCGCGTAGGCCGGTGCAAATTTCTTACCCATCGCTGTGCCGCTGATTTGTAAAAAGAATTCTTTGTTGAATTCAAAATCATTTTTTGTCAGGTTGATTTCTAGCAGTTGTAGGAGAGATGTATCCGGGCGGCTGTCGTCCGGGTATTTCTCCATCCAGAGTTTTACAGCTGTTAGCCCTGCTGCAGTGTTTATGTTTGTGTAGAGACTATCTATGTCAATTGTGAATAAAATGGTGTCCTGTGTTATTTTAGTGTTTTTAACTATGCGTATGAAGTCGTATGTGTCTTTTATGTAACTGTTGTGTTTAGTTGACAGTGGAGTGAGGAAATAGTCTATGTATTCTGCGATCCTGTAGGATTCGCTGTTGCAGTCTGAAACAATAGGTCTCCCTGCCGGGATCTCATATGGTACACTCCAGGACTGAGGCTGTTTGTGTATTTTGGGGAGGAGGTAAAAAACCCTTGGTCTAGGATTTTCCTCCCCCCTTAGGTAAAAACTTTGTTTTTTTGTGATGTAATTGTTTTCTAACAGTGTCTGTATAATGTCATATATTTCTTGTGCTGTGTCTAGATATATGGGTCGAATTAATTTTTTATAGTGTGTAGTGTTGTTTAATTGTCTGTGTGCTTCTTGAATGTATTGTGTTCTGTCCATGATTACTATGGCACTCCCCTTGTCAGCTGGTTTGATGACAATTTGTTTATTGTTTGCCAGCTGATGTAGTGCTTGGCTCTCTCCTCTGCTGAGGTTGTTTTTGTCTTTATGGGTTTGGGGGTTGAGTGCCTTGATCAGGGTGTTGTTGTCTTTTATGAGTTGTGTGATTGTACCCGGGATTTGGCTCTCCCTGGGTTCCCAGTTGGATCGGGCCATAAATGGTGTTCTGTCTGTGTTTTCTGATCCCTCAAAAAAGACAGCTAGTTTCAGCTTTCTGTGAAACTCCTGAGCTTCTCCTCTGAGGGTTTCTTTTTGTTTTTTTCTAATGTTTGCCGTCGGTACGAATGATAGGCCTTTGTCCAGTAAACTAATTTGATTTGGTGTGGGTGAAAAGTTTTGTGCCAGCAGTATAATGTTCTTATTCCCCTCCCTGTTTGTGTTTGGGTTTGTGGGGATTCTCAGTTTAAATGTTTTAGCCAGTGTTCCAACATCTTGCCAGCTGTTCTCTCTGTCCAGTGGATGTCGTCCCGTGTAGTGCGGAAGTCCTCCTCCGGAAGCGTGGGAACATGTGGCATGTTTCGGAGGATGTGATTATTGATCTCCTCCAAATTGGATTTCTGGCGGGGTTCCAGGTTTTGGGAATAATTAATTAACGGGATCCAAATTTCTGCTGCCGGGAAGGTGTTTTTCGTCATCCTCAGCATGGTCTGCAGCTGTTTTATTGCTGTTTTTTTAGGGTGCTGGTCCTTGTTGTTAGGGTTAGGGTTAGGGTTAGGGTTAGGGTTAGGGTTAGGGTTAGTGGGTGAAAAGTTTTGTGCCAGCAGTATAATGTTCTTATTCCCCTCCCTGTTTGTGTTTGGGTTTGTGGGGATTCTCAGTTTAAATGTTTTAGCCAGTGTTCCAACATCTTGCCAGCTGTTCTCTCTGTCCAGTGGATGTCGTCCCGTGTAGTGCGGAAGTCCTCCTCCGGAAGCTTGGGAACATGTGGCATGTTTCGGAGGATGTGATTATTGATCTCCTCCAAATTGGATTTCTGGCGGGGTTCCAGGTTTTGGGAATAATTAATTAACGGGATCCAAATTTCTGCTGCCGGGAAGGTGTTTTTCGTCATCCTCAGCATGGTCTGCAGCTGTTTTATTGCTGTTTTTTTAGGGTGCTGGTCCTTGTTGTTAATCCCAGTGGACAGGATGACTCTCTGTACTCTGGGATTCACTTGGGTTTTCTCCAGGAGTCCTGCGATATGATAAAATGTTGCTCCGGGGTAGCTGTCAATTTGGAGGTCTCCCCTGGAGTGGGACTGGATCCTGGAGAGGTTGGAGTCCCCTAGGATTATATTCGGTTTGCTGGTTCTGATGGTCCATTCCTGGACCTTCCGGGTTGTTCGGGGGTGTCTGGTCGGGTAGAAGATTTCCTCCGCTACTCCGACTCCAGTGGCGTGGGGTGGGGGGGTGGGAGGGGGTGCAGGGTTCAGGTCAGGGGTCGGAGTGGGAGTGGGGTTAGGGTGGGGGTGGGGGTGGGGGTGGGGGTTAGGGTTAGGGTTAGGGTTAGGTAAGTAAGAAATCTTTATTTCCCAAGTTGTCCCATATTAGGGCCTCTTGGGAAATAAAAGTTTGCACTGGCCATTCAGGGTACTGAAGCCTTTAAGTAGGAAGAATTTGGTCCCTCTTGTGTCGGTGCTCTATGTGCGTTGATTTAGTCCTCTTGGAAATAGAGTGCTAAGTTTGAGAATCCAGTGTTTCTCAAACCTGCGTCTCTCCTCCGGTGTCCAATTATTGTTCATTTGAAGGCCCGATATTTCTAGTGCCTCAAGTCCATGGTGAAGGAAATGAGCCACCAGGTGTGTGTCTGTCTCTCTGTGATTTCTAATGTTGTATATATGTTGTGCTAGTCTACATTTAATTGTGTTCCCTGTTTCTCCTACATATATTATACCACATTGTTTGCACTTAATGGCATATATGCAGTTTTTAGTGTTTTTATTTAGTGTTTGTTTTATTATGTAGGTTGTGTTGGTAGTGGTGTTTCTGACTGTAGTGGCTTGTTTGTAAAATATTGGGCCCTGTGTCGGTAAAGTATTAATTTCTGGTAGTTTGCTGCTTACCAGATGATCTTTAAGATTTTTATTTCTTTTATATGCTGAGATAATTTTATAGTCCTGGATAATGTTTGTGTTCTGTAGAGTGCGGGTTAGATTTAATTTAATTTTTCTGTTTGCAGCTAGGCTAAATGCTGAGTAGGTGGTGATTAGCGGAATGATTTTGCGCGTGTCTTGTTGTCTGGTGGTCAAGAAAGTTTTCCGGACCTGTCTAAGGAAAGATCTGGAATACCCCCTTGGTTTTAATGCATTGAAGAGGGTCTGGGTAGCCTCTTCAAAATCTATTACCTGTGTGCAAATCCTGTTGAACCTGAGCAATTGTGATTTGATCAGGCCCTTGAAAGTGTGTTTAGGGTGGAGACTGTTTTTATGTAAAAGTGTGTGTGTGTCAGTCTCTTTAAAGAAGACTTTAGTGTCTAAAGTGTGTGTTTGGGAAAAAGAGGGTCCCTTGTATGTGGTAGTGTCCAAGAAATCTATTTGTTGGTTATGCGTGATGTATTTAACTGTTATCATTCTATGGTGTGTGTTGAGGATTTGTATAAAGTGTTTGAAGTCCTCTAAACTGTGTGTCCATGTTCCCCATATGTCATCTAAGTATCTAAAATAATTGGTGGGTAATTTGGGGCATTTTTGAAAACCAGTCTCCTCCCAGTGTGCCATGTAAATGTTCGCGTAGGCCGGTGCAAATTTCTTACCCATCGCTGTGCCGCTGATTTGTAAAAAGAATTCTTTGTTGAATTCAAAATCATTTTTTGTCAGGTTGATTTCTAGCAGTTGTAGGAGAGATGTATCCGGGCGGCTGTCGTCCGGGTATTTCTCCATCCAGAGTTTTACAGCTGTTAGCCCTGCTGCAGTGTTTATGTTTGTGTAGAGACTATCTATGTCAATTGTGAATAAAATGGTGTCCTGTGTTATTTTAGTGTTTTTAACTATGCGTATGAAGTCGTATGTGTCTTTTATGTAACTGTTGTGTTTAGTTGACAGTGGAGTGAGGAAATAGTCTATGTATTCTGCGATCCTGTAGGATTCGCTGTTGCAGTCTGAAACAATAGGTCTCCCTGCCGGGATCTCATATGGTACACTCCAGGACTGAGGCTGTTTGTGTATTTTGGGGAGGAGGTAAAAAACCCTTGGTCTAGGATTTTCCTCCCCCCTTAGGTAAAAACTTTGTTTTTTTGTGATGTAATTGTTTTCTAACAGTGTCTGTATAATGTCATATATTTCTTGTGCTGTGTCTAGATATATGGGTCGAATTAATTTTTTATAGTGTGTAGTGTTGTTTAATTGTCTGTGTGCTTCTTGAATGTATTGTGTTCTGTCCATGATTACTATGGCACTCCCCTTGTCAGCTGGTTTGATGACAATTTGTTTATTGTTTGCCAGCTGATGTAGTGCTTGGCTCTCTCCTCTGCTGAGGTTGTTTTTGTCTTTATGGGTTTGGGGGTTGAGTGCCTTGATCAGGGTGTTGTTGTCTTTTATGAGTTGTGTGATTGTACCCGGGATTTGGCTCTCCCTGGGTTCCCAGTTGGATCGGGCCATAAATGGTGTTCTGTCTGTGTTTTCTGATCCCTCAAAAAAGACAGCTAGTTTCAGCTTTCTGTGAAACTCCTGAGCTTCTCCTCTGAGGGTTTCTTTTTGTTTTTTTCTAATGTTTGCCGTCGGTACGAATGATAGGCCTTTGTCCAGTAAACTAATTTGATTTGGTGTGGGTGAAAAGTTTTGTGCCAGCAGTATAATGTTCTTATTCCCCTCCCTGTTTGTGTTTGGGTTTGTGGGGATTCTCAGTTTAAATGTTTTAGCCAGTGTTCCAACATCTTGCCAGCTGTTCTCTCTGTCCAGTGGATGTCGTCCCGTGTAGTGCGGAAGTCCTCCTCCGGAAGCGTGGGAACATGTGGCATGTTTCGGAGGATGTGATTATTGATCTCCTCCAAATTGGATTTCTGGCGGGGTTCCAGGTTTTGGGAATAATTAATTAACGGGATCCAAATTTCTGCTGCCGGGAAGGTGTTTTTCGTCATCCTCAGCATGGTCTGCAGCTGTTTTATTGCTGTTTTTTTAGGGTGCTGGTCCTTGTTGTTAATCCCAGTGGACAGGATGACTCTCTGTACTCTGGGATTCACTTGGGTTTTCTCCAGGAGTCCTGCGATATGATAAAATGTTGCTCCGGGGTAGCTGTCAATTTGGAGGTCTCCCCTGGAGTGGGACTGGATCCTGGAGAGGTTGGAGTCCCCTAGGATTATATTCGGTTTGCTGGTTCTGATGGTCCATTCCTGGACCTTCCGGGTTGTTCGGGGGTGTCTGGTCGGGTAGAAGATTTCCTCCGCTACTCCGACTCCAGTGGCGTGGGGTGGGGGGGTGGGAGTGGGTGCAGGGTTCAGGTCAGGGGTCGGAGTGGGAGTGGGGTTAGGGTTAGGGTGGGGGTGGGGGTTGGGCTCAGGGGTAGGGTTAGGGTTAGGGTGGGGGTTGGGGTTGGGGTCAGGGTGGGGGTGGGGGTCAGGGTTAGGGTTAGGGTGGGGGTGGGGGTGGGGGTTGGGGTCAGGGATAGGGGTAGGGTTAAGGTTAGGGTTAGGGTGGGGGTGGGGGTTGGGGTCAGGGTTGGGGTTAGGGTTAGGGTTAGGGTGGGGGTGGGGGTTGGGGTCAGGGTTGGGGTTAGGGTGGGGTTAGGGTTAGGGTTAGGGTTAGGGTTAGGGTTAGGGTTAGGGTTAGGGTTAGGGTTAGGGTTAGGGGTTAGGGTTAGGGTTAGGGTTAGGGTTAGGGTTAGGGTTAGGGTTAGGGGGGGTTAGGGTTAGGGTTAGGGTTAGGGTTAGGGTTAGGGTTAGGGTTAGGGTTAGGGTTAGGGTTAGGGTTAGGTAAGTAAGAAATCTTTATTTCCCAAGTTGTCCCATATTAGGGCCTCTTGGGAAATAAAAGTTTGCACTGGCCATTCAGGGTACTGAAGCCTTTAAGTAGGAAGAATTTGGTCCCTCTTGTGTCGGTGCTCTATGTGCGTTGATTTAGTCCTCTTGGAAATAGAGTGCTAAGTTTGAGAATCCAGTGTTTCTCAAACCTGCGTCTCTCCTCCGGTGTCCAATTATTGTTCATTTGAAGGCCCGATATTTCTAGTGCCTCAAGTCCATGGTGAAGGAAATGAGCCACCAGGTGTGTGTCTGTCTCTCTGTGATTTCTAATGTTGTATATATGTTGTGCTAGTCTACATTTAATTGTGTTCCCTGTTTCTCCTACATATATTATACCACATTGTTTGCACTTAATGGCATATATGCAGTTTTTAGTGTTTTTATTTAGTGTTTGTTTTATTATGTAGGTTGTGTTGGTAGTGGTGTTTCTGACTGTAGTGGCTTGTTTGTAAAATATTGGGCCCTGTGTCGGTAAAGTATTAATTTCTGGTAGTTTGCTGCTTACCAGATGATCTTTAAGATTTTTATTTCTTTTATATGCTGAGATAATTTTATAGTCCTGGATAATGTTTGTGTTCTGTAGAGTGCGGGTTAGATTTAATTTAATTTTTCTGTTTGCAGCTAGGCTAAATGCTGAGTAGGTGGTGATTAGCGGAATGATTTTGCGCGTGTCTTGTTGTCTGGTGGTCAAGAAAGTTTTCCGGACCTGTCTAAGGAAAGATCTGGAATACCCCCTTGGTTTTAATGCATTGAAGAGGGTCTGGGTAGCCTCTTCAAAATCTATTACCTGTGTGCAAATCCTGTTGAACCTGAGCAATTGTGATTTGATCAGGCCCTTGAAAGTGTGTTTAGGGTGGAGACTGTTTTTATGTAAAAGTGTGTGTGTGTCAGTCTCTTTAAAGAAAACTTTAGTGTCTAGAGTGTGTGTTTGGGAAAAAGAGGGTCCCTTGTATGTGGTAGTGTCCAAGAAATCTATTTGTTGGTTATGCGTGATGTATTTAACTGTTATCATTCTATGGTGTGTGTTGAGGATTTGTATAAAGTGTTTGAAGTCCTCTAAACTGTGTGTCCATGTTCCCCATATGTCATCTAAGTATCTAAAATAATTGGTGGGTAATTTGGGGCATTTTTGAAAAACAGTCTCCTCCCAGTGTGCCATGTAAATGTTAGCATAGGCCGGTGCAAATTTCTTACCCATCGCTGTGCCGCTGATTTGTAAAAAGAATTCTTTGTTGAATTCAAAATCATTTTTTGTCAGGTTGATTTCTAACAGTTGTAGGAGAGATGTATCCGGGCGGCTGTCGTCCGGGTATTTCTCCATCCAGAGTTTTACAGCTGTTAGCCCTGCTGCAGTGTTTATGTTTGTGTAGAGACTATCTATGTCAATTGTGAATAAAATGGTGTCCTGTGTTATTTTAGTGTTTTTAACTATGCGTATGAAGTCGTATGTGTCTTTTATGTAACTGTTGTGTTTAGTTGACAGTGGAGTGAGGAAATGGTCTATGTATTCTGCGATCCTGTAGGATTCGCTGTTGCAGTCTGAAACAATAGGTCTCCCTGCCGGGATCTCATATGGTACACTCCAGGACTGAGGTTGTTTGTGTATTTTGGGGAGGAGGTAAAAAACCCTTGGTCTAGGATTTTCCTCCCCCCTTAGGTAAAAACTTTGTTTTTTTGTGATGTAATTGTTTTCTAATAGTGTCTGTATAATGTCATATATTTCTTGTGCTGTGTCTAGATATATGGGTCGAATTAATTTTTTATAGTGTGTAGTGTTGTTTAATTGTCTGTGTGCTTCTTGGATGTACTGTGTTCTGTCCATAATTACTATGGCACTCCCCTTGTCAGCTGGTTTGATGACAATTTGTTTATTGTTTGCCAGCTGATGTAGTGCTTGGCTCTCTCCTCTGCTGAGGTTGTTTTTGTCTTTATGGGTTTGGGGGTTAAGTGCCTTGATCAGGGTGTTGTTGTCTTTTATGAGTTGTGTGATTGTACCCGGGATTTGGCTCTCCCTGGGTTCCCAGTTGGATCGGGCCATAAAGGGTGTTCTGTCTGTGTTTTCTGATCCCTCAAAAAAGACAGCTAGTTTCAGCTTTCTGTGAAACTCCTGAGCTTCTCCTCTGAGGGTTTCTTTTTGTTTCTTTCTAATGTTTGCCGTCGGTACGAATGATAGGCCTTTGTCCAGTAAACTAATTTGATTTGGTGTGGGTGAAAAGTTTTGTGCCAGCAGTATAATGTTCTTATTCCCCTCCCTGTTTGTGTTTGGGTTTGTGGGGATTCTCAGTTTAAATGTTTTAGCCAGTGTTCCAACATCTTGCCAGCTGTTCTCTCTGTCCAGTGGATGTCGTCCCGTGTAGTGCGGAAGTCCTCCTCCGGAAGCTTGGGAACATGTGGCATGTTTCGGAGGATGTGATTATTGATCTCCTCCAAATTGGATTTCTGGCGGGGTTCCAGGTTTTGGGAATAATTAATTAATGGGATCCAAATTTCTGCTGCCGGGAAGGTGTTTTTCGTCATCCTCAGCATGGTCTGCAGCTGTTTTATTGCTGTTTTTTTAGGGTGCTGGTCCTTGTTGTTAATCCCAGTGGACAGGATGACTCTCTGTACTCTGGGATTCACTTGGGTTTTCTCCAGAAGTCCTGCGATATGATAAAATGTTGCTCCGGGGTAGCTGTCAATTTGGAGGTCTCCCCTGGAGTGGGACTGGATCCTGGAGAGGTTGGAGTCCCCTAGGATTATGTTCGGTTTGCTGGTTCTGATGGTCCATTCCTGGACCTTCCGGGTTGTTCGGGGGTGTCTGGTCGGGTAGAAGATTTCCTCCGCTACTCCGACTCCAGTGGCGTGGGGTGGGGGGGTGGGAGGGGGTGCAGGGTTCAGGTCAGGGGTCGGAGTGGGAGTGGGGTTAGGGTGGGGGTGGGGGTGGGGGTTGGGCTCAGGGGTAGGGTTAGGGTTAGGGTGGGGGTGGGGGTTGGGGTTGGGGTCAGGGTGGGGGTCAGGGTTAGGGTTAGGGTTGGGGTGGGGGTTGGGGTCAGGGATAGGGGTAGGGTTAGGGTTAGGGTTAGGGTGGGGGTGGGGGTTGGGGTCAGGGTTGGGGTTAGGGTTAGGGTTAGGGTGGGGGTGGGGGTTGGGGTCAGGGTTGGGGTTAGGGTGGGGGTTGGGGTCAGGGATAGGGGTAGGGGTGCGGTTAGAATTAGGAGCTGAGTGGGGGTTAGCGGTGGGGCCAGAGTGGTCATGGTCCCGTCTGTGTCTGGGTTTTTGGGGCCTTTGTGGTAGTGGTTCCGGAGTCCAGTCCCTGTGGTTTTCTGGGGTTCCACGGGTCCTTCTCCGGTTCTGTGCTGGTGCTCGGTGGGGTTTAGGAGCGCTGATCCTGGGGGTGCATGTCTGCCGCAGTGTCGGCCACTCCCTCTGGTACTGGTCCTGGTTCCGGGGTGTAGTGTGGGTGATTCTATCCGCTGTGGGTGGGGGTGGTGGAGGATTCACTAGAGCAGTGAATCTGTTGCTGGTGGAGACTGGAGTTGTGCGTCTTACAGTTCTCCAAATTGGGGCCACTGTTTCCTGGGCGATGTCCAGGGTGGTCGGGTGTAATCTTCGGCCAAACTTCTTTTTGGCCCACCTGGCCGCCACCTGGAACGCCTCGGGCCAGTTGTTGAGCTGAATTCTCTCCAACTTTTTGGTGAGTTGTTCCAGGATCTTGAGATAGTGTTCCTCCAAGATCTGCATGCATGTGTGGAGCCAGTTCCGGGCATTCCCCGTCAGTAACAACATGGTGTCCTCTGTCGGGGAGGCCGGTCTCACCAGGGTGGCCAGTTCCTGCATCTTTTTAAATAAACTGGTGGGTGGTGCTGTCCCGGCTCCAGACACTGCAGTGTTCTGCAGGTGATGCGTTGTCTGGATGACTCGGAAGAGGGTCCTAGTGGCCTCAGCGAAAGCCATCATGGTGTTTTGGTGTGGGTAAGGTGGTGTGTTTTTAGGTGTTTTTAATTTTCTAATTTTGAGAATAACGCAAGACTATTTTTTTGTGGTTTAAACTGTTTTTATTTTCTAGAATTGTCAAATATTTTTCCAATTTTACTGATTTTTAGTGTTTTTTTAGTAATTTTTTATCATTAAAAATGTTGTGCAAGCGGCGGTGCAGGTTTCGACTGTTTGATAGCGTGCTGTCAACACGAGGTTGACGCTTATCAAAGCAGTCTATACTTACCAAGACTGTTACCTTGTGGTTTAGTTGACACCGTTAGGTTTCCACCACAAGGTAGTGCAGTCTGTACCGTGTTGCTGCAGGATTCCTCCTGGTGTCTCGTCCGTGAAAATGTTCAGGTTTGTTTTGCTCTTTCGGGATCAGCAGCGGGAGAGTTCCTCCGAGTAGGATGTGTTCCTCTGCTGTCTTCCAAAGCATATGTCGACACAACGTTTCGCCTTGTCTTAGGCTTCTTCAGGTGTGAGTGTGAGAGGATTGTGGTTCTGTTTATCAGGTCACAGAGAGGACCTGTTTGAGGCCACTGGTTTGTGGGGTCCTCATTGGTGGATGTGTCCCCTTTGTGTCCTTAATAGCCCTAGCTCTCTGGAATTTTTGTCAAAAATGGCTGTTTCCTGCCAGTAGTTAACCTTTTGTTTCCTGTGATGGGTGATTCTTTTGTTATTTTAGGGTTAGGGTTAGGGTTAGGGTTAGGGTTAGGGTTAGGGTTAGGGTTAGGGTTAGGGTTAGGGTTAGGGTTAGGGTTAGGGGTTAGGGTTAGGGTTAGGGTTAGGGTTAGGGTTAGGGGTTAGGGTTAGGGTTAGGGTTAGGGTTAGGGGTTAGGGTTAGGGTTAGGGTTAGGGTTAGGGTTAGGGGTTAGGGGTTAGGGTTAGGGTTAGGGTTAGGGTTAGGGTTAGGGTTAGGGTTAGGGTTAGGGTTAGGGGTTAGGGTTAGGGTTAGGGTTAGGGTTAGGGTTAGGGTTAGGGTTAGGGTTAGGGTTAGGGTTAGGGTTAGGGTTAGGGTTAGGGTTAGGGTTAGGGTTAGGGTTAGGGTTAGGGTTAGGGTTAGGGTTAGGGTTAGGGTTAGGGTTAGGGTTAGGGTTAGGGTTAGGGTTAGGGTTAGGGTTAGGGTTAGGGTTAGGGTTAGGGTTAGGGTTAGGGTTAGGGTTAGGGTTAGGGTTAGGGTTAGGGTTAGGGTTAGGGTTAGGGTTAGGGTTAGGGTTAGGGTTAGGGTTAGGGTTAGGGTTAGGGTTAGGGTTAGGGTTAGGGTTAGGGTTAGGGTTAGGGTTAGGGTTAGGGTTAGGGTTAGGGTTAGGGTTAGGGTTAGGGTTAGGGTTAGGGTTAGGGTTAGGGTTAGGGTTAGGGTTAGGGTTAGGGTTAGGGTTAGGGTTAGGGTTAGGGTTAGGGTTAGGGTTAGGGTTAGGGTTAGGGTTAGGGTTAGGGTTAGGGTTAGGGTTAGGGTTAGGGTTAGGGTTAGGGTTAGGGTTAGGGTTAGGGTTAGGGTTAGGGTTAGGGTTAGGGTTAGGGTTAGGGTTAGGGTTAGGGTTAGGGTTAGGGTTAGGGTTAGGGTTAGGGTTAGGGTTAGGGTTAGGGTTAGGGTTAGGGTTAGGGTTAGGGTTAGGGTTAGGGTTAGGGTTAGGGTTAGGGTTAGGGTTAGGGTTAGGGTTAGGGTTAGGGTTAGGGTTAGGGTTAGGGTTAGGGTTAGGGTTAGGGTTAGGGTTAGGGTTAGGGTTAGGGTTAGGGTTAGGGTTAGGGTTAGGGTTAGGGTTAGGGTTAGGGTTAGGGTTAGGGTTAGGGTTAGGGTTAGGGTTAGGGTTAGGGTTAGGGTTAGGGTTAGGGTTAGGGTTAGGGTTAGGGTTAGGGTTAGGGTTAGGGTTAGGGTTAGGGTTAGGGTTAGGGTTAGGGTTAGGGTTAGGGTTAGGGTTAGGGTTAGGGTTAGGGTTAGGGTTAGGGTTAGGGTTAGGGTTAGGGTTAGGGTTAGGGTTAGGGTTAGGGTTAGGGTTAGGGTTAGGGTTAGGGTTAGGGTTAGGGTTAGGGTTAGGGTTAGGGTTAGGGTTAGGGTTAGGGTTAGGGTTAGGGTTAGGGTTAGGGTTAGGGTTAGGGTTAGGGTTAGGGTTAGGGTTAGGGTTAGGGTTAGGGTTAGGGTTAGGGTTAGGGTTAGGGTTAGGGTTAGGGTTAGGGTTAGGGTTAGGGTTAGGGTTAGGGTTAGGGTTAGGGTTAGGGTTAGGGTTAGGGTTAGGGTTAGGGTTAGGGTTAGGGTTAGGGTTAGGGTTAGGGTTAGGGTTAGGGTTAGGGTTAGGGTTAGGGTTAGGGTTAGGGTTAGGGTTAGGGTTAGGGTTAGGGTTAGGGTTAGGGTTAGGGTTAGGGTTAGGGTTAGGGTTAGGGTTAGGGTTAGGGTTAGGGTTAGGGTTAGGGTTAGGGTTAGGGTTAGGGTTAGGGTTAGGGTTAGGGTTAGGGTTAGGGTTAGGGTTAGGGTTAGGGTTAGGGTTAGGGTTAGGGTTAGGGTTAGGGTTAGGGTTAGGGTTAGGGTTAGGGTTAGGGTTAGGGTTAGGGTTAGGGTTAGGGTTAGGGTTAGGGTTAGGGTTAGGGTTAGGGTTAGGGTTAGGGTTAGGGTTAGGGTTAGGGTTAGGGTTAGGGTTAGGGTTAGGGTTAGGGTTAGGGTTAGGGTTAGGGTTAGGGTTAGGGTTAGGGTTAGGGTTAGGGTTAGGGTTAGGGTTAGGGTTAGGGTTAGGGTTAGGGTTAGGGTTAGGGTTAGGGTTAGGGTTAGGGTTAGGGTTAGGGTTAGGGTTAGGGTTAGGGTTAGGGTTAGGGTTAGGGTTAGGGTTAGGGTTAGGGTTAGGGTTAGGGTTAGGGTTAGGGTTAGGGTTAGGGTTAGGGTTAGGGTTAGGGTTAGGGTTAGGGTTAGGGTTAGGGTTAGGGTTAGGGTTAGGGTTAGGGTTAGGGTTAGGGTTAGGGTTAGGGTTAGGGTTAGGGTTAGGGTTAGGGTTAGGGTTAGGGTTAGGGTTAGGGTTAGGGTTAGGGTTAGGGTTAGGGTTAGGGTTAGGGTTAGGGTTAGGGTTAGGGTTAGGGTTAGGGTTAGGGTTAGGGTTAGGGTTAGGGTTAGGGTTAGGGTTAGGGTTAGGGTTAGGGTTAGGGTTAGGGTTAGGGTTAGGGTTAGGGTTAGGGTTAGGGTTAGGGTTAGGGTTAGGGTTAGGGTTAGGGTTAGGGTTAGGGTTAGGGTTAGGGTTAGGGTTAGGGTTAGGGTTAGGGTTAGGGTTAGGGTTAGGGTTAGGGTTAGGGTTAGGGTTAGGGTTAGGGTTAGGGTTAGGGTTAGGGTTAGGGTTAGGGTTAGGGTTAGGGTTAGGGTTAGGGTTAGGGTTAGGGTTAGGGTTAGGGTTAGGGTTAGGGTTAGGGTTAGGGTTAGGGTTAGGGTTAGGGTTAGGGTTAGGGTTAGGGTTAGGGTTAGGGTTAGGGTTAGGGTTAGGGTTAGGGTTAGGGTTAGGGTTAGGGTTAGGGTTAGGGTTAGGGTTAGGGTTAGGGTTAGGGTTAGGGTTAGGGTTAGGGTTAGGGTTAGGGTTAGGGTTAGGGTTAGGGTTAGGGTTAGGGTTAGGGTTAGGGTTAGGGTTAGGGTTAGGGTTAGGGTTAGGGTTAGGGTTAGGGTTAGGGTTAGGGTTAGGGTTAGGGTTAGGGTTAGGGTTAGGGTTAGGGTTAGGGTTAGGGTTAGGGTTAGGGTTAGGGTTAGGGTTAGGGTTAGGGTTAGGGTTAGGGTTAGGGTTAGGGTTAGGGTTAGGGTTAGGGTTAGGGTTAGGGTTAGGGTTAGGGTTAGGGTTAGGGTTAGGGTTAGGGTTAGGGTTAGGGTTAGGGTTAGGGTTAGGGTTAGGGTTAGGGTTAGGGTTAGGGTTAGGGTTAGGGTTAGGGTTAGGGTTAGGGTTAGGGTTAGGGTTAGGGTTAGGGTTAGGGTTAGGGTTAGGGTTAGGGTTAGGGTTAGGGTTAGGGTTAGGGTTAGGGTTAGGGTTAGGGTTAGGGTTAGGGTTAGGGTTAGGGTTAGGGTTAGGGTTAGGGTTAGGGTTAGGGTTAGGGTTAGGGTTAGGGTTAGGGTTAGGGTTAGGGTTAGGGTTAGGGTTAGGGTTAGGGTTAGGGTTAGGGTTAGGGTTAGGGTTAGGGTTAGGGTTAGGGTTAGGGTTAGGGTTAGGGTTAGGGTTAGGGTTAGGGTTAGGGTTAGGGTTAGGGTTAGGGTTAGGGTTAGGGTTAGGGTTAGGGTTAGGGTTAGGGTTAGGGTTAGGGTTAGGGTTAGGGTTAGGGTTAGGGTTAGGGTTAGGGTTAGGGTTAGGGTTAGGGTTAGGGTTAGGGTTAGGGTTAGGGTTAGGGTTAGGGTTAGGGTTAGGGTTAGGGTTAGGGTTAGGGTTAGGGTTAGGGTTAGGGTTAGGGTTAGGGTTAGGGTTAGGGTTAGGGTTAGGGTTAGGGTTAGGGTTAGGGTTAGGGTTAGGGTTAGGGTTAGGGTTAGGGTTAGGGTTAGGGTTAGGG
>NC_083771.1:49996786-50018547 GCF_963514075.1 Conger conger | reverse complement strand
GTGTAAAATGGCTGGTTTGATTGGCGGGTGTAAAATGGCTGGTTTGATTGGCGGGCGTACCGGAGCTGCATGCCTGTACTCCAGGAGCACACGTCCTTGCGCAGCAGCAGGTTGTTGAGCGTCACGGCGTTGATGCAGTAGAAGAGCTGCCGCACGGCCTGCTGGGAGATCTCAGGGTCCAGCCCGTGGGCCCCCATGGTGCTGGAGAACTGGCCCAGCTGGCGGATCAGCGCCTCCAGCGTGTACCCCACCGGACCCCCGCTCTCGCAGTTTATACTGGAGGACCGGTTCCGGTAGCCCATGGGCTTCACACCCGCAAGGCTTGGGATGCTCTCGCTCTCCAACATAGCCGACACTGGCGGGAGCAACAGCAACATCAGCACGTCTCAGGGACTAAGCTATGCAGGGGACATTCATTAGGGTTGGAATCAGACCTCTACTCGACCCAATTTGGAATGTCCAATTATCTGTAACTCGCAAACTACTTATTTTCACACCAAGCTTCAGCCAAGCTTGCGTAGAGTGGAGTCAGAGGAAGACAGTTCATATGCAGCTTTGTCATGCAGTCCGCAGGCACCCGTTAGACGAACAGGGGTCGCTAGAGAGCGGTAAAACGCAGACCCCTACCTGACTGAACCCTCCCATACCCTGGGCAACCATGTCTCCTACACTGCATCCCCAATGGAGCTACAGGCCAGAGTCAGCATGGGCACAGTCCTGATTCGGCCCACGCTATTAGGGCTCATCTATGCACCACCCAGCAGCCCATTCTAATTTCACTATTCCACACTTTCAAATGAAAAGCATGTTATTATATCAGAGCCACTCAGCTGCATCACTTTAGTACATGGCCAACTATAGCAAAAATGAATCAAATGGCATAAATGAATGAATTCTTATGAAACTGAAACTGAAATAAATATTTATGAGATGTATTCAGCTAATGGAAAGTAGGGTTTGTTAGTTGTAAAATGAGTGATAGAGGGAGGACAGGGATCTCACCAATCATGGGCTGTAATATTGCCTCTGCCACCCGGATTAGCTGCTGGTAGATCTGGATGGACAGGTCGCTCAGGACCTGCCGGTACTCTGCCAGGTCAAAGTTCTTCAAGCAGTGCTCATTCTGCTTGGTCGTGTTCTGGGTCATAAACGCCTGAAAGACCGGTCAGTTCAGTGACAGCCTGAGACGCTGGAACAGCTTGCCATAATGACCGTCCCTCAGTGAAAACAGGAAACCTTAAGCATGGCTACCTCACCTCACTGCACAGGAAATATTTCTAGCAGCACTACAGATGCTTTGTTACCATTTCCCCAAAACAATGACAGTGCCATGGCTGTATCTCTCACCTCATCCCCACTGTACTGCTTCAGACAGTGCAGGAGTCTGCTGGTGTTGGCCAGCCAGAAGGATGTCATCTCAAAGTCATTGTTGTGTTTCTGCAGAAAGAGGAGAGCATGCCCCACACACATTACAGCAGCACAGATACACTCAGCAAACTGTCCGTTAACATGGTGCCTGTTAGCATGCCACCTGTCAGACATTGGTCTTTATCATGTTGACTGTTAGAACGTCTGTTGATATGCTGCTAGCACGCATCCTCTAGCATGCTATCCATTAGCACACTGTTAATATGCTGTCTGTTAGCAAGCTGTCCTCTAGCATGCTATCCATTAGCACACTGTTAATATGCTGTCTGTAAGCAAGCTGTCCTCTAGCATGCTATCCATTAGCACACTGTTAATATGCTGTCTGTTAGCAAGCTGTCCTCTAGCATGCTATCCATTAGCACACTGTTAATATGCTGTCTGTTAGCAAGCTGTCCTCTAGCCCACTGACAGGCCTCGCCAACAATAGGTGGATGAATAAATGACCCATCAAATTTCCACATGCCACAAAAAAGGAAAATGGAAAAAGGAATGACCATTTCAAAGTGTTCAAGCGATGCTGCCCACTGGGACTCTTTATAATGTTAGACACCTAATGTCAGCGACATAATACCTAAAGTTAGCTAATGCAAAAACTAAACTAGTTTGCTGTACTAGTTGGTGGGACTGTGTCTACTGAAAGTAGGAGGCAGACGATGACTATTACTAATTAGCAAGCAAACAGATTAAAGACCAGTTACATATTACACGGCTTGCTAAATTATCTTGATAGCAGAAAGCAAAATGTCATATAAGTTTGGAAATCCACTTTGACTAGTGCTCGCTAGTGTATAACGTCACAATTATATGGCTTTATCTTCGCAGTATTTTTGGTCATATTGCGTGGGGCGACATTGGCTTAGGTGGTAAGAGCAGTCGTCTGGCAGTCGGACGGTTGTCGGTTTGATTCCGCTCCGAGTGTGTCGAAGTGCCCCTGAACACAACGCCTAACCCCCATGCTATGATGCCACATGATATGCAGTCGATCAGTACCTTGAGAACCTTCTTGATGGCATTGATGGTGGTGGTGAGCAGGGAGTGCACTTTCTGGTCATCGTTAATGTAGTCCGCATGGCGGATGCACATAAACAGGATGTAGGCTGGCAGACAGGGCACCGTGGCCGACACTGTGTGGGGCTTCATATCTGAGAAAGGGGGGGGGGGGTGGAGAGAGTGAGAGAGGGAGAATGGAAGAGGAAATATAGGAAGAAAGGGAAGGAGAGAGATGAAGGAGACAGAGTGAGGGAGAGAGAAAGAGAGAAAGAGAGAAAGAGAGAGAGAGAGAGAGAGAGAGAGAGAGTGACAGAGTGAGTGTGTGAGAGAGAGAGAGAGACAGAGTGAGAGTGAGTGTGAGAGAGAGAGAGAGAGAGACAGAGTGAGAGTGAGTGTGTGTGAGTGTGAGAGAGAGAGAGAGAGAGAGAGAGAGAGAGAGAGAGAGAGAGACAGAGTGAGAGTGAGTGTGTGAGAGAGAGAGAGAGAGAGAGAGAGAGAGAGAGAGAGAGAGAGAGAGAGAGAGAGAGAGAGAGAGAGAGAGAGACATGACAGAAACACACATACAGTGCATCCGGAAAGTATTCACAGCGCTTCACTTTTCTCACATTTTGTTATGTTACAGCCTTATTCCAAAATGGAATAAATTCATTTTTTTCCTCAAAATTCTACACACAACACCCCATAATGACAACAAGATTTTTTTAATTTTTTTTTAATTTTTTTAAATTATTCACAGCCTTTGCTCAATACATTTTGATGCACCTTTGGCAGCAATTGCAGCCTCATGTCTTTTTGAATATGATGCCACAAGCTTGGCACACCTATCTTTGGGCAGTTTCGCCTATTCCTCTTTGCAGCACCTCTCAAGCTCCATCAGGTTGGATGGGGAGCGTCGGTGCACAGCCATTTTCAGATCTCTCCAGAGTTGTCCTGAAGCCACTCCTTTGATATCTTGGCTGTGTGCTTAGGGTCGTTGTCCTGCTGAAAGATGAACCGTCGCCCCAGTCTGAGGTCAAGAGTGCTCTGGAGCAGGTTTTCATCCAGGATGTCTCTGTACATTGCTGCATTCATCTTTCCCCCAATCGTGACTAGCCTCCCAGTTCCTGCCGCTGAAAAACATCCCCACAGCATGATGCTGCCACCACCATGCTTCACTGTAGGGATGGTATTGGCCAGGTGATGAGTGGTGCCTGGTTTCCTCCAAACATGACGCCTGGCATTCACATCAAAGAGTTCAATCTTTGTCTCATCAGACCAGAGAATTTTGTTTCTCATGGTCAGAGTCCTTCAGGTGCCTTTTGGCAAACTCCAGGCGGGCTGCCATGTGCCTTTTACTAAGGAGTGGCTTCTGTCTGGCCACTCTACTATACAGGCCTGATTGGTGGATTGCTGCAGAGATGGTTGTCCTTCTGGAAGGTTCTCCTCTCTCCACAGAGGAACGCTGGAGCTCTGACAGAGTGACCATCGGGTTCTTGGTTACCTCCCTGACTAAGGCCCTTCTCCCCTGATTGCTCAGTTTAGATGGGAGGCCAGCTCTAGGAAGAGTCCTGGTGGTTCCGAACTTCTTCCATTTACGGATGATGGAGGCCACTGTGCTCATTGGGACCTTCAAAGCAGCAGAAATTCTTCTGTACCCTTCCCCAGATTTGTGCCTCAAGACAATCCTGTCTCGGAGGTCTAAAGACAATTCCTTTGATTTCATGCTTGGTTTGTGCTCCAACATGCACTGTCAACTGTAGGTCCTTATATAGACAGGTGTGTGCCTTTCCAAATCATGTCCAATCAACTGAATTTACCACAGGTGGACTCCAATTAAGCTGTAGAACATCTCAAGGTTGACCAGTGGAAACAGGATGCACCTTCATGGCAAAGGCTGTGAATACTTATGTACATGTGATTTCTTATTTTATTTTTATTTTTAATAAATTTGCAAAAAAAAAAAATATATATATATATTTGATGTTGTCATTATGAGGTGGTGTGTGTAGAATTTTGAGGAAAAAAATGAATTTATTCCATTTTGGAATAAGGCAGTAACATAACAAAAGGTGGGAAAAGTGAAGCACTGTGAATACTTTCCGGATGCCCTGTACACAAATCTCCATACCAGTGCAGTGACTAGGGCTGCATACAGTGCTCTAGTTTAAACCCACTGTAAATGCACTGTAAGTCATGGTTTCATAGCAGATCTGGTGTTCCTCCAGCCTGTGCTGAGAGGACCTCACCTGAGACCAGGTTCCTGACCAGCTGCATCTCACCTGAGACCAGGTTCCTGACCAGCTGCATCTCACCTGAGACCAGGTTCCTGACCAGCTGCATCTCACCTGAGACCAGGTTCCTGACCAGCTGCATCTCACCTGAGACCAGGTTCCTGACCAGCAGCAGCTCATCCTCCTTGCTGTACTCCAGCATGCCCTCGAACTCCTTCTCCTTGCGCTGCACGGTCACCTGACGGGTGAGCTCTGGGCGAGCCCTGGCTGCCTGTGCGGCTGCCTGGGACACTGTGGGGCAGGAGGGCCTGACTTTAATAACGATGCCTTTACTTATGGAGCCCAAGAGCGCTTACACAGTCCACACAATACGTACCAACACAAAGACAACTGAACTGTACACACAGTTTATCAAAAAAAACATTTGTATACCACGTCTTTAAAAGGACTTTAAGAGAAAGTGGACATTCTCTTGATCACTTCAGGAATATTGTCCCAGGGCCAGGACCAGGAATGTCTCTGTTTCAGGAGCTCATTGGCACCAAAGCCCACCCCTCGGTTCCCCACCTTCCAGCTCCTGGACCTTCTTCATGTAGATCCTCAGCTGCTTCTTCAGTTTGCGCTCGTTCTTGTCCAGTTTCTCCACCATTTCCTTCAGGTCCTGCAGCACACAACAGGAAGGTGTGTCGCTGTCTCAAAATGGGCCACTTTTTACATTACACTCCATTACATTATATTACACTACACTACATTTACTACATGAACACTATATTACATTTAATTACACTACACAAACACTACAGTACACTAACACAACATTTATCTACACTACACTAACACTAAACAACATTACATTACATGTAATGGGCATTTAGCAGCCACTCTTATCCAGCTGTTGCATGTTTCATACAGCTGGATATGCACTGGAGCAATGCAGTCAAACCTGCAGCCTTAAGGGAACAGGCCAGTTCTGCTATATAGGGACTATTTGTGACACTGTTTCTGTCCAGGATAAACTTTCACATCCATGGTATCATTACATTACATTACATTCCAAAGCATTTAGCAGACGCTCTTATCCAGAGTGATGTACAACGATAAGATATAATAATATAATAAAGTGTCACTATAATAAAGTGAGCTGTATAGTGTGGTGTATTTCTGGTCGTACCAGGTTCTCGTTGGTGAGCCGGGTGATCTCCTGCTGGATGCTGTACTCCACCTTTGTGTCCGGGGGCAGGGCCAGCAGCTGGGTCAGGGCCTCCTGCCGCTTCTCCAGGTCGTCCCGGAGAAGCTCGTTCTGCGTGCGCAGGGCCTCCAGCTCGTCCGCGTGCTTCCGCACCTGAGACTGCAGCTGGGCCTCCAGGAGCCTGGGGCGAGAGGGGGGTCACACCGCAGCTCACAACCCCACCCTCTGATAGCACAGCTGCTCACAACCCCACCCTCTGATAGCACAGCTGCTCACAACCCCACCCTCTGATAGCACAGCTGCTCACAACCCCACCCTCTGATAGCACAGCTGCTCACAACCCCACCCTCTGATAGCACAGCTGCTCACAACCCCACGCTCTGATAGCACAGCTGCTCACAATCCCACCCTCTGATAGCGCAGCGCATTAATAACACAGTGCATCCACCCCTGATTAATGTGAGGGAGAGTTACTGGGTTAGGGTTAGGGTTAGGGTTAAGGCTAACCCTAACCCTCTGATAGCACAGCGCATTAACCACGATTAACCATAACCCCTGATTAATCACACTGATTCAGATCCCAAATGTGAGGGAGAGTTACTGGGGTAAACACCCACACACACACTCACAAACTCCCGCACACACATGCACACACACACACACACACACACAGAAAGACTGGCAAACAGACTGAATATGAAGGATTCTGGTGACTTAGACAACACTGCAAAACCACACGTAAGCATAAATGTTGTAGGCTGAAATGTAATGCTTCCTTTAACACTGGGATGAGAAATGCATTCCCAGGGAACACGCATGCTTTGGAATTCTGTGCATGACAGAAGAAGACTATGAGAGAGACGGCCAAAATCCAGACTTCCACCCGGGCTCCAGGACTGCACCTGGCTCATGGTCCTGAATAAACAGCACAGAGGCTCACTTTCACTGAAACTCACATTCAGTGCTCAGGTTTCCTTCAGGCTGCCAGGGTGGAAGTTTGGCCTGGCAGGAGAGGAACACATCAGGACAGAGAGAGAAGAGACAACCTGGTGACTTGCTTTAAGCCCTGGTAAGCGAGCCCCAGTTCCCCGTCTTCATTCAGATAGCCCCAGTCCTGGCCCCTGGTGCATGCCGTACAGTCACACAGAGAGGAGCAGAGAGAAGGCACGCACGCAAGCACGCGCACACGCGCACACGCGCACACGACGCGCACACGCGCACACGCGCACACGCGCACACGCGCACACACGCACACACGCACACACGCACACACGCACACACGCACACACGCACACACGCACACACGCACAGACAGATAAACAAACACACACGCACACACACACACAGACACGCACAGGTTAGTGGCAGCAAACAGAAGCAGAGCTGGAAGAGAGAGCAGGAAGCAGAACTCTGCTCTGATCCGGTCAGCTGGAGACAGCCCAGTGCGTTTCAGTTTCATTTCACAAGCATAACCACAGTGGCTTCATATAACATTTATATCCCAATCCCAGGCAAAGGGTCACTGAAATTCTCAGATTCAGTTCTCTAGGTTATATTCATGGTCCTTGGGAGAAGATATGACTGGGCTTGTATTCCCATTGCACCCTTAACCAAGTAATCTTCCCAAACTGCTTCAGATGTAATGCTGTACACAAACAGTTGTGTAATATGAGTACTTGCTAAATGGCAGTAATGCAATCGACAGTAAAGTGGTGTAATGTAGTGTACTGTAATATAGTGTAATGTAACATTGTAGAGTAACGTAACAGTGTAGTGTAATGAAATGTAGTGTAGTATGGTATAGTGTGATGTAATGTCATAGTTTAGTGTAATATAGTGGTGCAATGAAGTGTAGTGTAGTATAACATAGTGTAATGTACAGTAATGTCATTCCTGTTCAACCTGAGGCCTAGTAAGGACCACACTGCTAGTGCTGCAGGGTGTTTTCTGAGGAACAGCATCGTCCCTTCTCCAGACAGCCCTGTCTCAATGAACCCCTAACCCTAATGTACAGGGCATGCTGTCACTACATCTTGTATCTCCATTTCACAGTCCAAAATGAGCATTACTGCACCCCAACACAGCCCAATAAGCACAGGAAGAAAGGAGGAAGAAGAATGGAAATGTGTTCATTAGAAAAGAAAGTCCAATCACCCAGCCATCAGCAGCCGCGCACACTCGTTCATCTCCAGCCTGTCACTCAGCCCGAGGATGGGAGGGGCCAGGTCAGAGGGACATGGCATGCTGGTAATTTACAGTGTCTGCGGAAATGACCACCATCCTTAACAGGGCTCCTTCCTCTCCTAATATATCCTCTGACTGCTCAGGAAAATGGGAAGTGGTTCAGACTAGAGCCCACTCAGGCTGACCTTACTTTGACCCGATTGGCTGCCTCTGAGTAGTGGGTAAATGAGTCATTCACACCTATTTTAGAGCTCATCTGTGGGTATTATACAGTGTAGCTGGAGCTACCATGGACCTGCTCAGGGTTTGAGCCCATGCATACAAATGAAAACCAAGCATGGCACAGAGAACCCCTTGAAGACCAGCAGAAGAGAAGAGAGGGCTCTCTCAGGTGTATAGGGGGCTCTCAGGCGTATAGGGCACACTCAGGTATATAGGGCACACTCAGGTGCATATGGGCACACTCTGGTGCATAGGGGTCTCTCAGGTGTATAGGGCGCACTCTCAGGCACATAGGGGGCACTCAGGTGTATAGGGGGCACTCAGGTGTATAGGGTGCACTCAGGTGTATAGGGTGCACTCAGGTGTATAGGGTGCACTCAGGTGTATAGGGTGCACTCAGGTGTATAGGGTGCACTCAGGTGTATAGGGTGCACTCAGGTGTATAGGGTGCACTCAGATGTATAGGGTGCACTCAGATGTATAGGGTGCACTCAGGTGTATAGGGGTCACTCAGGTGTATAGGGGTCACTCAGGTGTATAGGGGTCACTCAGGTGTATAGGGGTCACTCAGGTGTATAGGGGTCACTCAGGTGTATAGGGGTCACTCAGGTGTATAGGGGTCACTCAGGTGTATAGGGGTCACTCAGGTGTATAGGGGTCACTCAGGTGTATAGGGGTCACTCAGGTGTATAGGGGGCTCTCAGGTGTATAGGGGTCACTCAGGTGTATAGGGGTCACTCAGGTGTATAGGGGTGACTCAGGTGTATAGGGGGCTCTCAGGTGTATAGGGGGCTCTCAGGCGCAGAGGGGGCACTCTCAGGCGCAGAGGGGGCACTCTCAGGCGCAGAGGGGGCACTCTCAGGCGCAGAGGGGGCACTCTCAGGCGCAGAGGGGGCACTCTCAGGCGCAGAGGGGGCACTCTCAGGCGCAGAGGGGGCACTCTCAGGCGCAGAGGGGGCACTCTCAAGCGCAGAGGGGGCACTCAGGTGTATAGGGCGCACTCAGGTGCATAGGGCGCACTCAGGTGCATAGGGCGCACTCAGGTGCATAGGGCGCACTCAGGTGCATAGGGCGCACTCAGGTGCATAGGGCGCACTCAGGTGCATAGGGCGCACTCAGGTGCATAGGGCGCACTCAGGTGCATAGGGGGCTCTCAGGTGTATAGGGCTCTCTCAGGTGTATCGGGCGCACTCAGGTATATAGGGCGCACTCAGGTGTATAGGGCGCACTCTCAGGCGCATAGGGGGCTCTCAGGTGTATAGGGTGCACTCAGGTGTATAGGGTGCACTCAGGTGTATAGGGTGCACTCAGATGTATAGGGTGCACTCAGATGTATAGGGTGCACTCAGATGTATAGGGTGCACTCAGATGTATAGGGTGCACTCAGATGTATAGGGTGCACTCAGATGTATAGGGTGCACTCAGATGTATAGGGTGCACTCAGATGTATAGGGTGCACTCAGATGTATAGGGCTCTCTCAGATGTATAGGGCTCTCTCAGATGTATAGGTGTCTCTCAGGTGCATATGGCGCACTCAGGTGCATAGGGCGCACTCAGGTGCATAGGGGTCTCTCAGGTGCATAGGGGGCTCTCAGGTGCATAGGGGGCTCTCAGGTGCATAGGGCGCACTCAGGCGCATAGGGGGCTCTCAGGCGCATAGGGGGCTCTCAGGCGCATAGGGGGCTCTCAGGCGCATAGGGGGCTCTCAGGCGCATAGGGGGCTCTCAGGCGCATAGGGGGCTCTCAGGCGCATAGGGGGCTCTCAGGCGCATAGGGGGCTCTCAGGCGCATAGGGGGCTCTCAGGCGTATAGGGGGCTCTCAGGCGCATAGGGGGCTCTCAGGCGCATAGGGGTCTCTCAGGCGCATAGGGGTCTCTCAGGCGCATAGGGGGCACTCAGGCGCATAGGGGGCACTCAGGCGCATAGGGGGCACTCAGGCGCATAGGGGGCACTCAGGCGCATAGGGGGCACTCAGGCGCATAGGGGGCACTCAGGCGCATAGGGGGCACTCAGGCGCATAGGGGGCACTCAGGCGCATAGGGGGCACTCAGGCGCATAGGGGGCACTCAGGCGCATAGGGGGCACTCAGGTGTATAGGGGGCACTCAGGTGTATAGGGTGCACTCAGGTGTATAGGGTGCACTCAGGTGTATAGGGTGCACTCAGGTGTATAGGGTGCACTCAGGTGTATAGGGTGCACTCAGGTGTATAGGGTGCACTCAGGTGTATAGGGTGCACTCAGATGTATAGGGTGCACTCAGATGTATAGGGTGCACTCAGGTGTATAGGGGTCACTCAGGTGTATAGGGGTCACTCAGGTGTATAGGGGTCACTCAGGTGTATAGGGGTCACTCAGGTGTATAGGGGTCACTCAGGTGTATAGGGGTCACTCAGGTGTATAGGGGTCACTCAGGTGTATAGGGGTCACTCAGGTGTATAGGGGTCACTCAGGTGTATAGGGGTCACTCAGGTGTATAGGGGGCTCTCAGGTGTATAGGGGTCACTCAGGTGTATAGGGGTCACTCAGGTGTATAGGGGTGACTCAGGTGTATAGGGGGCTCTCAGGTGTATAGGGGGCTCTCAGGCGCAGAGGGGGCACTCTCAGGCGCAGAGGGGGCACTCTCAGGCGCAGAGGGGGCACTCTCAGGCGCAGAGGGGGCACTCTCAGGCGCAGAGGGGGCACTCTCAGGCGCAGAGGGGGCACTCTCAGGCGCAGAGGGGGCACTCTCAGGCGCAGAGGGGGCACTCTCAAGCGCAGAGGGGGCACTCAGGTGTATAGGGCGCACTCAGGTGCATAGGGCGCACTCAGGTGCATAGGGCGCACTCAGGTGCATAGGGCGCACTCAGGTGCATAGGGCGCACTCAGGTGCATAGGGCGCACTCAGGTGCATAGGGCGCACTCAGGTGCATAGGGCGCACTCAGGTGCATAGGGGGCTCTCAGGTGTATAGGGCTCTCTCAGGTGTATCGGGCGCACTCAGGTATATAGGGCGCACTCAGGTGTATAGGGCGCACTCTCAGGCGCATAGGGGGCTCTCAGGTGTATAGGGTGCACTCAGGTGTATAGGGTGCACTCAGGTGTATAGGGTGCACTCAGATGTATAGGGTGCACTCAGATGTATAGGGTGCACTCAGATGTATAGGGTGCACTCAGATGTATAGGGTGCACTCAGATGTATAGGGTGCACTCAGATGTATAGGGTGCACTCAGATGTATAGGGTGCACTCAGATGTATAGGGTGCACTCAGATGTATAGGGCTCTCTCAGATGTATAGGGCTCTCTCAGATGTATAGGTGTCTCTCAGGTGCATATGGCGCACTCAGGTGCATAGGGCGCACTCAGGTGCATAGGGGTCTCTCAGGTGCATAGGGGGCTCTCAGGTGCATAGGGGGCTCTCAGGTGCATAGGGCGCACTCAGGCGCATAGGGGGCTCTCAGGCGCATAGGGGGCTCTCAGGCGCATAGGGGGCTCTCAGGCGCATAGGGGGCTCTCAGGCGCATAGGGGGCTCTCAGGCGCATAGGGGGCTCTCAGGCGCATAGGGGGCTCTCAGGCGCATAGGGGGCTCTCAGGCGCATAGGGGGCTCTCAGGCGTATAGGGGGCTCTCAGGCGCATAGGGGGCTCTCAGGCGCATAGGGGTCTCTCAGGCGCATAGGGGTCTCTCAGGCGCATAGGGGGCACTCAGGCGCATAGGGGGCACTCAGGCGCATAGGGGGCACTCAGGCGCATAGGGGGCACTCAGGCGCATAGGGGGCACTCAGGCGCATAGGGGGCACTCAGGCGCATAGGGGGCACTCAGGCGCATAGGGGGCACTCAGGCGCATAGGGGGCACTCAGGCGCATAGGGGGCACTCAGGTGTATAGGGGGCACTCAGGTGTATAGGGGGCACTCAGGTGTATAGGGGGCACTCAGGTGTATAGGGGGCACTCAGGTGTATAGGGGGCACTCAGGTGTATAGGGCGCACTCAGGTGTATAGGGCGCACTCAGGTGTATAGGGGGCACTCAGGTGTATAGGGCGCACTCAGGTGTATAGGGCGCACTCAGGTGTATAGGGCGCACTCAGGTGTATAGGGCGCACTCAGGTGTATAGGGCGCACTCAGGTGTATAGGGCGCACTCAGGTGTATAGGGGGCTCTCAGGTGTATAGGGGGCTCTCAGGTGTATAGGGGGCTCTCAGGTGTATAGGGGGCTCTCAGGTGTATAGGGCACACTCAGGTGTATAGGGCTCTCTCAGGTGCATAGGGCTCTCTCAGGCACATAGGGGGCTCTCAGGCGTATAGGGCACCCTCAGGCGTATAGGGCTCTCTCAGATGTATAGGGCTCTCTCGGGTGCATAGGGGGCTCTCAGGTGCATAGGGGGCTCTCAGGTGCATAGGGGGCTCTCAGGTGCATAGGGGGCTCTCAGGTGCATAGGGGGCTCTCAGGCGTATAGGGCACCCTCAGGTGTATAGGGCTCTCTCAGGCGCATGAGGCTCTCTCAGGTGTATAGGGCGCACTCAGGTGTATAGGGCGCACTCAGGTGCATAGGGCACACTCAGGTGCATAGGGCACACTCAGGTGCATAGGGCACACTCAGGTGCATAGGGGGCTCTCAGGTGTATAGGGGGCTCTCAGGTGTATAGGGGGCTCTCAGGTGTATAGGGGGCTCTCAGGTGTATAGGGGGCTCTCCGGTGCATAGGGCTCTCTCAGGTGTATAGGGGGCTCTCAGGTGTATAGGGTTCACTCACTTCTTGGCCTCACTCAGGCTGTGGTTGCCCTGCAGGTCTTCCTCCTTCTCCAGGAGCTTGCTGCTGTTGGTCCATCCGGGTACATCACCACCCTCCTGCTGAGAGAGTGGACCGCATAATCACGTGTTTATAAAACAACTCAAATCCTAGGCCAACACATTTCGTAGTTAATCCAAACAATGGTATATAACACATCTCAATTCTCTCCATCAAACATGATCCAGTAATTAATTCTGGCCCCAGTGAATCAACAGGAACTCAATTATTCCAATTATTTTCAGTGAGCCAGTCATCTGCCCCAAACCCTTATTCTGCCCCACACCAACAGACTCATTGCAAGATCACCTGCCCCAACCCAAATCTGCCCTGCACTAACAGACGTACCAGAAGATCATCTGCCCCAACCCTAACCTGCCCTGCACTAACAGACCTACCAGAAGATCATCTGCCCCAGCCCTAACCTGCCCTGCACTAACAGACCTACCAGAAGATCATCTGCCCCAACCATAACCTGCCCTGCACTAACAGACCTACCAGAAGATCATCTGCCCCAGCCCTAACCTATCCCACTTTAGCCGACTTACCGTGAGATCCTCTGCCTCCTTCTGCTGAGAGACGCTGACGATCTGTGCTCGAAGTATGAGCGCCTCCTCCTTCCGCACGTCCAGCTCCTCATTGGCTGCTTTCAGCTGGTTAAGCAGCAGGTTATAGCCATCCTGCAGCTCATTGGATGAGCTGCCTTGGGAGGCGAGGTTGGCCATGGCTTTCCGCAGTTCGTTGAGATCATTCTTCAGTTTCTTGTTTTCAGACTCCAGTTCCTGCCTCTGCAATAGAGTACGACGCATGCTTGCGTTATGCTGCTGTTCCATGCCAGCGCACTAGGGCGCAGCACCCTCCTGTTGAATCTCTTCGGTGATTCTCTGCACCCTCACATGTTGCTGTACTGCTGCATGATTGTAATCTCTTATTTCTGTATGGTAAATTTCACACAACAGAGACAAGGAGGCAGAGGTGGAAAATCCATGTTCACAAAGTAAAAGTCCACCCCAGTGTTTTGTTTCAATCATCTTGGTTTGCTAATTAGTACAATTCTTCAGCTAGGAGGCAGAACATATTGGTGAAATCAGCTGGCTGAGTTAATGAAGAAACACATGGCAGGACTTTTACTTTCTGACCCCCAGATTGTCCATATCTGCTGGGATGAAATGCGCTCAGATTTTATCATACGCTTTTCCTTAAATTTGGCGTCTCATTTTAAATCCCAACAGAACTGAAATGTGGAGCAACTGACAGTAAGCAGCACGGCAGAGCTGGTGACAATTTCCCATACTATAGGTCAAACAGAACTACAGGAAAGCTAGTTACAAATTTCCATACGATAAACAGCAGACAATGAGAGCTTGTAATGACTGAACAGGACGAAGAGTTTTAACAGGAGCAAGTGATGACATTCCACTCTACAGGTAAAAATGACTCAGACTTCAGGAGAAGCATATCTCTCACTAACGGCTGAATACAATGCTAGAGGAGTTTGCCTGGGAAGGTTATAATGGTGTATAGCCATCCAATATCAGAAAGAGGCGAGAGAGCAGTTTGCAGTTGTTTGATCTACGACCTTAATATGCACTGTTCTGGATGTCGCTTTGTATAAAAATAAACTGCTAAATAAAAGGTAATGTAATGCTCTATAATCCATCATTTACATGCACTGTACAGTACAACCTCTCCGCAAACACATTGTCACTGTATGCTGTGGCTTTGTGCTCTAACCTTATGTTTGTATGATGAAACTAATGTAAATCACTGCTGTAAAATGTACCAACAATATGAAAACATAGACATTCACACATTTGCATGACACTCAAACAGGATGGAAACTGGAGACAATGAAGATTGAACTTATACAGTGACAGTTTCGGCATTAAGACTGAAATAGTTCCAATGAAAATGCATTTCAGCATCTGAACCTTTGGATTGTGACACTCAACAATTACATCACACCTCGGCTATCAGTGTGATTGAATCGGTCTGTTAATCATTACGGCTTCTGACCAGTTAATGATTCAGAAGCACAGTCATGACATTATACGTTTGGGGCAGTGTGTACTGAATGCAAATTCTATTCTGGTGTAAGAAGACATAGTGTAACACAACACATGGATGGTGTGTTTACAGGGTGGAGTTTCACAAACACAGCCATAGCAAAACCAGCAGAGCTGAACATCCAAGACCACATTCCCGGCTCTCAGACGGGAGAATATTCAGCTACAGTAGTGTGCAAAAAATTGAGCCTCCCTGGTCAAAAAGCCTTTTACAATAATGTCCAAGTGACCAGAACAACCATTGACCTCAAAATGGTACAACGTTAAACATGACACATTTATTCAAATTCTAAAGCAAGATTAATTTTATTAGAATTTTTTACAGCTTCCCCTGTGCAAAGGTTTGGGAACCCTGTAAGGTAGTACTTTGTAACTCCTCCTCGGGCAACTAAAAAAGCTTGTAAATGCTTCGTCTAGCCAGCTAAGAGTCTTTCCATTCTCGCTTTTGGAATTTTTCCTCATTAATCGGAGAACCTCTAGCTCAGGAATATCTTTCAGCCTCCTTGCATGTATGACATGTTTAAAATCTCTCAATAGATTTTCAATAATATTCTGGGGACTGTGGCAGCCATTCTAAAACCTTCATCCGTCTTTTCTGGTATGCTTTGGATCAATGACTTGATGGAATACCCAACCTCTCTTCAACTTCAATGTCTGGATTGACCTTTGAGCATTAGCCTCTCGCATTTCTTGACATTTGGTGGAATCCATTCTTCCTTCCACTCGCACAATATTCCCTGTGCCCCCAGCTGCCACACACCCTAAAAGCATAATGGATCCACCTCCATGCTTCACAGTTGGCAAGGTGTTCTTCTACAAAGGCTTCAACTTTCTTCTCCAAGCATACCTTCTTTGGTGGTGGCCAAATAGTTCAATTTTGGTTTCATCAGTCCAAAGCACATTGTTCCAAAAGGCCTCTCAATGTTTTCTTTTGCATACTTCAGATTTTGTGTTGATGTTGTTCTTTCTGGCAACTCCTACTACTGCCATGTAGGTCTTTGTTGTTTAAAGTATGTTGTATTGTTGTCTGTCTTGTGAACAGCTAGACCTGTGTTTTGCAGTGATGTGTGGGTTCTTCTGAGCATTTCTCAAGTTTTGAGAAAATCTGTTTAAAATCTTTCTTGGTCTTCCAGACCTTGCCTTGACTTCAACTGTTCCAGTTATCTTCCGTTTTCTAATAATGATTCTGACAGTGGAAATAGGTAGTTTGAAACATTGAGAGAGTTTGTGTAGCCTTCTCTTTCTTGGTGGAAATGAGCCGCTGGGTACTTCGGAAGGCATGGAGTTCAGCCGTGGAATTATACTCACCTGACTCATTGAAGCCCTAACAAGTAAATCAGATGGGTCTGGGCCTTAGTAATCCTCTTTTTTTCAGATTTTCCCATTTTTCTCTCAATTTAGCCAATTATACACCCCTCTAATCCAATTAGAGTTAGTGTTAGATACACCATCCACACCCGGAGGAAGAGGGACACGCCTTCTTCAAGACGTCTCATCTCATCTCTCTAATCGTGTCTGTGATTCCGAGGCGTCTAAATAAAAAGCAATCTTGGTTTCAAATTCAGGTTTGCTTTTGGTCACATACAAATTAAACCAGGGCTGCCCACATTTATGCACCCCAATGTATAAAGCTATTTAATTTCACTAATTAAAAGATTTTTAAAAAATCAAGAAGAAAATGTATCCTTATATTATATGATCAATGCAAAATAGATAATACAAAATATAAGATTCTGTCAGTATTTTCTCCTATTTTCTTATTTTAATATGTTCAGTCAAAGAATCACTGAACTCAAGGTTTATTTATTCCAAAGTTGGGGGCCCCTGACCAAAAAATCCAGTCTCAGCCTGCTTATTTTACTCCCAATGTAGTTACTCCTGATACAGCTCAGTGCAGTCAGAACCAAACACATTTAGTTCCCATTTCTGACATCGTCTCTCCATTAAACAAGTCTAAACTAACGTTAACATTAAACTGTCCGAAGCTTCCTTGGCTTCCGTGCGGAAACAACTCACAACCCCACCCCTTTACCAAAACCAGACAATACCGTAACCAGACCGTAACCATACCGTAACGGCTTGTACCAGGACCCCACCCCCCACCCCACACCCCACACCCCACACACACTCACCCAGTGTTTCCCTGGCAGGGCAGCCAGCAGCAGCATGCAGACCATGGTGCAGAAGATATCAAAGAACAAAAAGAGAGACATTGTGCGGAAGTGTAAGAGACGTGTACCTTCAGACTGTCGTATGCTGCATCTGGGCTGTACTCCTGGTCAGATGTGGAACCTTTGTGCTCTGAACCCTGGGAGATAAAGTGCAGTAAACACACTCTGATAAGCATAGCTGCCACACTGATATTCTGTAGAAAAACTAAAACTTGGTAGCATTTTGTTTTTTTGCCATTATTTTGACACAATCTGCACAAAATTTCAATAGTGAAAGATTAATTCATAAAAACATAACATAATGACGGGAACAGGCCAGTCAGGCCAGCACTGCTTGCCTTTTCCTCCTGCTTAGTTTCCCAAAAGTGAAATAGTATCTAGCACCATCTCGAGAATGGTCTTGAAACCCCCCAGTGTTTCTGCTGACACTACATGTCATGACAAACTAGTCCATGCATTGACCATTCTCTGTGTGAAAAAATTCTTCCTAATGTCTGTGTAGAATTTATCCTTAGGTAATTTCAATTTATGCCCCCTCGTTCTGCTAACCCAGCTCACCCTGGAGAATCGCCTGTAGTTCTCTTTGTTCGTAAAAAAGCCTCAATTAGGCCACCCCTATGTCTCCTATTATTAAGCTAAAAGAGCTTAAGCATTTTAAGTCTTTCCTCATAATTCTCATTATTCTCATTTTTTATACATGGAATCAATCTGGTTGCCCTTCTTTGAACCTTTTCCAGTTCTAAATCTTTCTTGTAGTATGGTCAGTAGAGGTATGCTTTGGATCATTGTCTTGCTGGAATACCCAACCTCTCTTGAACTTCAATGTCTGTACTGACCATTGAATATTAGCCTCTTACAGTTGGCAAGGTGTTCTTCTCTACAACAATTTTATACCACCAATAAAGTGGCTTATGTTTTTATTTCCTATGTGTAGAACTTTGCATTTAGTTATACTGAATTTAATTTGCCAGGTTTCCAGACAGGCCTGGATTCTGTTTAAATCTTCCAGGATAACTTTAGTAGATTCTAAACTGTTAGCTAAACCTCCCAGTTTTGTTTCATCTGCAAATTTAACTAACGCACTGTCATTTATATAAATGAGGAAGTGCAGTGGGCCCAGCTCCGACTCCACTTCCCACAATACAATGCTTGGATAAGGTCCCTCCCACTACTACACCTTTTGTGTGCTATCCCGTAACCAGTTCTGAACCCACTCTGGAATGCCTCCTGCCATTCCGCCCGTCCTCATTTAGTGAGTTTATTCATCCACTGTGGACGCTGCTTTTTCAACATGCTGCTCTGGACCTTTGGAATACATTCGCACTATACCTCCAGTATAACCCTGTGAACCTGCTCCGGGACAGAGGCAGGCCTACCTTGCGTTTGAGCTCCTCACTCTTGTCCAGGCTGGTCTGCAGCCTCCTCCGCTCCTGCTCCAGCTCTCTCACCCTCTTCTGCAGCTTCATGAACAGAGATATGTCCATCGCAGCCTTTTCCAGACCCATCTCCTGCTCACACACACACACACACAAACACACACACACACACACACACACAGCTTCATGAACAGAGTCCCGTTTCCAAACATCTCAGTAATATCACATTCAGGCTTTTGCTTTCAGAACCAGGATTCCCCACCTCTGTTATTGAGTGAACTGTGGTTTAAAAAGAGCAAACAGTTTGGTAGTGGCGATGTTAAGGGTGATGTTGAGGGCAGTGGTGATGTTGATGTTGTGGGCAGTGCTGATGTTGAGGGCAGTGGTGATGTTGATGTTGTGGGCAGTGCTGATGTTGTGGGCAGTGGTGATGTTGTGGGCAGTGGTGATGTTGATGTTGTGGGCAGTGGTGATGGTGATGTTGTGGGCAGTGCTGATGTTGTGGACAGTGCTGATGTTGTGGGCAGTGGTGATGTTGTGGGCAGTGGTGATGTTGTGGGCAGTGGTGATGTTGTGGGCAGTGCTGATGTTGTGGACAGTGCTGATGTTGTGGGCAGTGGTGATGTTGTGGGCAGTGGTGATGTTGTGGGCAGTGGTGATGTTGTGGACAGTGCTGATGTTGTGGGCAGTGGTGATGTTGTGGGCAGTGGTGATGTTGTGGGCAGTGGTGATGTTGTGGGCAGTGGTGGTGGTGATGGTGATGTTGTGGGCAGTGGTGATGTTGTGGGCAGTGCTGATGTTGAGGGCAGTGGTGATGTTGATGTTGTGGGCAGTGGTGATGTTGATGTTGTGGGCAGTGCTGATGTTGATGTTGTGGGCAGTGCTGATGTTGATGTTGAGGGCAGTGCTGATGTTGATGTTGAGGGCAGTGCTGATGTTGATGTTGAGGGCAGTGCTGATGTTGATGTTGTGGGCAGTGGTGATGTTGATGTTGTGGGCAGTGCTGATGTTGATGTTGTGGGCAGTGGTGATGTTGATGTTGTGGGCAGTGCTGATGTTGATGTTGTGGGCAGTGCTGATGTTGATGTTGAGGGCAGTGCTGATGTTGATGTTGTGGGCAGTGCTGATGTTGATGTTGTGGGCAGTGCTGATGTTGATGTTGTGGGCAGTGGTGGTGGTGATGGTGATGTTGTGGGCAGTGCTGATGTTGTGGGCAGTGGTGATGTTGTGGGCAGTAGTGATGTTGATGTTGTGGGCAGTAGTGATGTTGATGTTGTGGACAGTGCTGATGTTGTGGGCAGTGCTGATGTTGTGGGCAGTGGTGATGTTGATGTTGTGGACAGTGGTGATGTTGTGGGCAGTGGTGATGTTGAGGGCAGTGGTGATGTTGAGGGCAGTGGTGATGTTGAGGGCAGTGGTGATGTTGTGGGCAGTGGTGATGTTGTGGGCAGTGCTGATGGTGATGTTGTGGGCAGTGCTGATGTTGTGGGCAGTGGTGATGTTGAGGGCAGTGGTGATGTTGTGGACAGTGGTGATGTTGAGGGCAGTGCTGATGGTGATGTTGTGGGCAGTGGTGATGTTGTGGACAGTGGTGATGTTGAGGGCAGTGCTGATGTTGTGGGCAGTGGTGATGTTGAGGGCAGTGCTGATGTTGTGGGCAGTGGTGATGTTGAGGGCAGTGCTGATGGTGATGTTGTGGGCAGTGGTGATGTTGAGGGCAGTGCTGATGTTGTGGGCAGTGGTGATGTTGAGGGCAGTGCTGATGGTGATGTTGTGGGCAGTGGTGATGTTGTGGACAGTGCTGATGTTGAGGGCAGTGGTGATGTTGTGGGCAGTGCTGATGTTGTGGGCAGTGCTGATGTTGAGGGCAGTGGTGATGTTGTGGGACACACCTCCACCAGTTGAATGGAGTCCTCCGTGTCACCTATCTCAGAGGTGGAGATGGAGGTGTAGTTTGAGTCCGACTCCAAACTGCTCTGATTGGATGGATTCCTCCTGTGGCCTGGCTGAAACTAACAGCATAATTACATTACTTCATGCATAACTGTGTGTTATACTGTTATTCATATTGCCTCCAAATATTAATGCTTAGCTGATACTTATGCTGCCTCCAAATAACTGCCACCTCATTCATAACTGTTATTAATATTCCCATGATCTGTGGATTGTTATTCATATTGCTGTGATGAAGTCTATGCTCTATGAACGCATGCAGGCTCATTTATAAAACCTGCTCTCATTTATTAGTTTTGAAAGCTTCCAAATCACCTGTTTTAATCTCACAATTATTAGCTAAACAGCTACTATGTTCTCCAACCTTAGCCAGAGAGACCGGCAGGTTGTTTTATCTTACCTAAAGAGACCGGCAGGTTGTCTTACCTTGGGCAGAGAGACCGGCAGGTTGTCTTATCTTACCTAAAGAGACCAGCAGGTTGCCTTACCTTGGGCAGAGAGACCGGCAGGTTGCCTTACCTTGGGCAGAGAGACCGGCAGGTTGTCTTACCTTGGGCAGAAAGACCGGCAGGTTGCCTTACCTTGGGCAGAGAGACCAGCAGGTTGTCTTACCTTGGGCAGAGAGACCGGCAGGTTGCCTTACCTTGGGCAGAGAGACTGGCAGGTTGCCTTACCTTGGGCAGAGAGACCGGCAGGTTGCCTTACCTTAGGCAGAGAGACCGGCAGGTTGCCTTACCTTGGGCAGAGAGACCGGCAGGTTGCCTTACCTTGGGCAGAGAGACCGGCATGTTGCCTTACCTTAGGCAGAGAGACCGGCAGGTTGCCTTACCTTGGGCAGAGAGAGCTCCTCCTGCAGGTTGCCTTACCTTGGGCAGAGAGAGCTCCTCCTGCAGGTTGCCTTACCTTGGGCAGAGAGAGCTCCTCCTGCAGGTTGTCGTAGCGCTGCTCCAGGCGGGAGTATTCCTTCACCAGGTTCTGGTACCGCAGACGCTCCTCGTCCAGCTCCGCCCGAAACCTGGCCTCTTTCTGAGAGACGCTGCTCTCCTGGTCTGCGGTGAGACGGGGACGGGCTGTTATGAGTCAATCTGAGTGAGCGGTCTGAGTGTAAATCTTGTTTTCTCGTTGTTGGAGGGTGTTAAATCTCGTTTTCTCAGTGCGAATGCGTGAGAGACAAAGGCAGGGCCTGTGGACTGGGCCCTGGGCAGC
>NC_083771.1:49959286-49991786 GCF_963514075.1 Conger conger | reverse complement strand
GGGGCTTCGCTTGCGCCGCGAGACGAGAGAGATGAGAGAGACGAGCGAGGGGCGCGAGAGAGCGAGATCTGGGGTCCACTCAGTGAGCACAACTACAATAAATGGGACAGGGAGTCCTAAAAGAACCCTACATGCAGAATTCAGTTCACAACTACATGGCAGAATTAGGGTGGTTTAATATGATAATACTATATACCCAAAAAGCAAGAATTCTGAACGTGTTTACTGCGTCTGTTGTCTTTGTGGTTATTGCTGCTCTTTACTTAACAAGCCCACATTTACACTATTATTTAGACTCTAAGCACCATTAACATTATTATTCTCGCCGTTGCTTTAGAGTCTATAAACAACTGCTTTGGAGTTATACTTCTATACTTTTATCATGTTCATGATCTCTTCATAAAAGAAGCCCATTTCAACACAGAGAGAGAGATGGCTGAAATATTCCCGCCCATCAGACTGGCTCTCACCTGCGGGCCAGGTACCCGCGCCGAAGCGCTGCAGGGTGACGGCCATCTTGTGGACCCTGCGGTACCGGAGCCTCTGCAGCCAGCCGCGCACCACCTTCTGGATCTGGACACAGGCCGAGCGGAACTTGTCGGCCCGAAGCTTCTCCAGGTACGCCACCTGTCCCGCTCGGAAGAAGATCTTGGTCTTTCCAAACTGGAACTTGTCCGGGTCCTGGCATAAAGTTTTATTTATTTATTTTTTTACCTTACCTTACTGAAGAGCAGTTTTTTTTGTGCCATCTCAGCTCAGCTCGGACCTGTTTTTCTATTTAAACTGGAGTCCTGACAAATGTAATTGCATTTTCAAACTTTATTTTGGGCCATCTTAATAGTTTTAAATGTCAACATTGTAAGTCAGGTAATAACCTAATTGCCAAATTAAAGATTTAAATTTAGCTGCATTGACATGATGCAGTGTAACTGCACAGTTACAGTCTGTAGTTTAAGTAGACTCAGAAGTTGGAAAATTGTTGGATTTAATAATATGATGAACAGTCCTTACATGCAATTATAGCCTTTATGTGACTTTTTCCAACTTTCCTACTTTGTAATACTGCATGCAACATTTGTCCAATGATGAATTGCTTCATTTATTTTTATGTAGATACGGCATAGTGGAAAGCCGGTAGTTTGAGTTGAGTCAACGAATAAACATGGATCCTCTATGAACCTTAAGAAACACCACACAATAAACCATAAGTGAACCAACAGCTACAGTTTTAAATACACAGAAATACACACAACTACTGCAGCTTGTCGATTGCTAGTTTAGAATGTAAACCACAATAATACGCCTGGTGGTGAACACACATTTATTTGAAACTGAGCTTACCATTTCAGCTACAGAAAGAAATTATCCTTAAGCAAACGTTTCCAACTCATTTTCGATTTATTAACCATTTAAACGTTCAGCTGTTCACAGCCCTGGGCTGAGGCCGGCCCACAGAGGAGCTCTGTTGGATTTTACCCAGAAGGACAGAGGAGAGCAGCTATTTCATCTCTTATTTTCATCCTTTCAGGCCACACTGGTCCGTCCTAGACATGGCTCTTACCTATACCTCACCCTTTTGTGTGCGATACCTATACCTCACCCCTTTGTGTGCGATACCTATACCTCACCCCTTTTGTGTGCGATACCTATACCTCACCCTTTTGTGTGTGATACCTACAGTATACCTCACCCTTTTGTGTGTGATACCTGTACCTCACCCTTTTGCGTGCGATACCTATACCTCACCCTTTTGTGTGCGATACCTACAGTATACCTCACCCTTTTGTGTGTGATACCTGTACCTCACCCTTTTGCGTGCGATACCTATACCTTACCCTTTTGCGTGCGATACCTATATCTCACCCTCTTGCGTGCGATACCTATACCTCACCCTTTTGTGTGCGATACCTACAGTATACCTCACCCTTTTGTGTGTGATACCTATACCTCACCCTTTTGTGTGTGGTACCTACAGTATACCTCACCCTTTTGTGTGTGATACCTATACCTCACCCTTTTGTGTGTGATACCTATACCTCACCCTTTTGTGTGTGATACCTATACCTCACCCCTTTGTGTGCGATACCTATACCTCACCCTTTTGTGTGTGATACCTATACCTCACCCTTTTGTGTGTGATACCTATACCTCACCCTTTTGCGTGCGATACCTATACCTCACCCTTTTGCGTGCGATACCTATACCTCACCCCTTTGTGTGTGATACCTATACCTCACCCCTTTGTGTGTGATATGTGGGTCTGTCAGAGCCAGCCAGACTCACCTTGATCAAAGTCTCCAGCAGCGTTTTACACGCCACCTTCTTATCTGCGTTCACGATGTCCTTCTTTTTCATCAGAACTCGGTACCTGCTGAAAAAGTCTGAGTATGTCCACCTGAACAACAAATAAGTCACAAGGTCAGGACTCTGCAGATAAATTTCATTAGTTAAACAGAAATGTACAAGCTCACAGCAATGCATTCCATTTGCATCTGAATGACTAACCTCTATAAAACCATCAGATAAAAATGCTATGAACATGATAATTATCCATTACAACACATGAATCGAGTGATTCTTATATCAGAGTACCAGTGTACCTCTGTGGAGTTTGTGGGTTCTGTAGTTCTGTGGGGTTTGTGGATACTGTAGTTCTGTGGGGTTTGTGGATACTGTAGTTCTATGGAGTTTGCGGGTTCTGTAGTTCTGTGGAGTTTGAGGGTTCTGTAGTTCTGTGGAGTTTGAGGGTTCTGTAGTTCTGTGGGGTTTGTGGATACTGTAGTTCTGTGGAGTTTGAGGGTTCTGTAGTTCTGTGTGGTTTGTGGATACTGTAGTTCTGTGGAGTTTGAGGGTTCTGTAGTTCTGTGGGGTTTGTGGAAACTGTAGTTCTGTGGAGTTTGAGGGTTCTGTAGTTCTGTGGGGTTTGTGGATACTGTAGTTCTGTGGAGTTTGAGGGTTCTGTAGTTCTGTGTGGTTTGTGGATACTGTAGTTCTATGGAGTTTGAGGGTTCTGTAGTTCTGTGGAGTTTGAGGGTTCTGTAGTTCTGTGGGGTTTGTGGGCACTTCAACTGTGTTTGTATCCTGGCACTGGGACAGGTGAGCTCACCTGGATGGGTAGCCAGCAGCACTGATGCGGATCGTCTCCAACACTCCACACGCACGCAACTGCTGCACCGCCCTCCTGGAGTCAAACCTGCAGGACCGGGGACAAACAACACGCTACAGGCATGCTCAGCACAATAAGGTAACACACACACACACACACACACACACACAGACACACACACCCATGCGCGAACACACACACTTCCAAACACGTGGAAGTTGCTAAATCTAACCACACATATACACAAACATACATGCACCCACACACAAGCTAAAAACTCCACACAGCACCCATGATCAGCGAGACCCAAGTTAGAGCTGCAGTACTCTGCTCAGCCATCAGCTGTACTGCTGTAAATACAATCAGAGTAACTGTTTATCAGAGTAACGGTTTTAACATGGAAAACATTTAAGCGAGCACAACTAAAACTGCTTTTTTACGAACACCATGGAAATTTAACAACCAAATAGAGTAGAACATTTCAGAAACACAAGTAACAGCTCACAAAAGAGACTAACAGCTCACAAAAACACTCATCTATTTTCCTTGAGATACTCACCAATCTGTATGCTCTCAGACTCATCACCACAGACACACTGAAGCACAAACCGTTTCAGGAAAAGCCAAGGTAACCTCCTGCACTTACCCAAACACAAATACACCCACACAGGTAAAGCCATCGTTCTACCCTACACTTATCTCAGCAACTTCACCTGTTCAGGTAAACCCAGGGTAATCTCTCCTGCTTGCCCAAACACAACTATACCCTTTAAAGTAAAGCAGCAGTTAACTCCTGAGCTCACCTGATGCGGCCCTTTCCTGTGGACCCCATGTCCCCAGAGAGGCTGACCGCTTACAGCCCCTGTCTGTTCCCTAACAAGCCCTGAGCTCGTGATACAGCGACATCATTCACTTACCGCTTCACTTACTGCCACAGAGGAGCTGCTGTTGGGAGGAATGCGTCAGAAACAGGCAATATATTCCCAACTCTGGGAAAAGCCTAAATGGATTAACTAGTGTGTGTGCGTGTGTGTTTGTGTGTGTGTATGTGTGTGTGTGTGCGTGTGTGTATGTGTTTGTATGCCTGTGTGTTTCTTTGTATGTGTGTGTGTTTGTGTGTATGTGAGTATGTGGGTGTGTGTGTATGTGTTTGTTTGCACACGTGCGTGTTTGTTTGTATGCATGTGTGTGTGTGCACGCACCAAGAAGGGAACCAAATATAATTTACAGCTGCTGACATTCTCCAATGATGATGCACACAAGCTCCCTTCTGATTGGCCTGGCAGGGAGAGCCCCACCCACTGGAGAGTGAATCAGTGGCTGTGCGTATCCATGACGCGGGCCAGACATCAGCCAAACAGCCCAGACCTGCTGGGGCTCAGCAGCCTGAGGCTGGATGGCCCAGGTGTGTGTGAAAGACTGGCTCTATGTTTTCATCTGCGGGGGTCTGACTGACACCATGCCGGGGACCAATGGCTGCGCTCGGAACTTCCACTCAACTGTCACTTTTTCAAAACCACAAATAAACAATTAATTCCATTAATTTATATCAGTCTTTTTAAAAGTGACAGTGACAGCCAACAGCCAACAGCCATACCACCCTGTGCCTTTCTCGTGGTAAACTGCAAACATACACACACAGTACACACACACAGCAGTACTTACGAAAATGGTTCCTTCTCATCATTGGGTTTGATGCAGCGCACATAGTGAGGGGTGGTGGCATTTAGAGTCTCCATCAACAGCTGCAGAGAACTCCGAAACTACAGCAAGAAGTGCACGCACACACACACACACACACACACCATCATAAACAACACATTCAATACTTTTATTCATGTCCACATACCAAAGTGACAATAAAGGACATAAACAATATAGACAGACAGTACAGTATAATGACATGGACACGATAGACACACAGTACAGAATAATGCCATGGACACTACAGACACACAGTGCAGAATAATGACATGGACACTACAGACACAGAACAGAATAATGACATGGACACTACAGACACACAGTACAGTATAATGACATGGACACGATAGACACACAGTACAGTATAATGACATGGACACGATAGACACACAGTACAGTATAATGACATGGACACTACAGACACACAGTACAGAATAAAGACATGGACACTACAGACACACAGTACAGTATAATGACATGGACACTACAGACACACAGTGCAGAATAATGACATGGACACGATAGACACACAGTGCAGAATAATGCCATGGAAGCAGCACCGACTCCACTGACATGGAGCAATATTCTGGCATTCCTGCCAGTTGCAGACCCCTTACCACTAATCTGTGGACATTGCCAAAGCTGCCAAATAAAAAAACTAAAAGTTTACACTTGCAGCCGAGTTTACACTTGCTGACACCAGGGGCTGATACTTCAGTGCCTAAGTGGGGAAGGCCTCTTCTAGGCTGAAATCAAACGTACATCCAACCTCTAAAATGGACACCACTCTGCTTTCCTCATCAACAACAACATATGGAGTATTAGCAGACAAATTGTGAAGTAAATTAGTATTATTGCAAAGGTTTAACATGGTTGAAGTGACACAGGAATGCTTGTACATCACTCACTGTATGGGTATGATGGCAAGAGATCCTTTACTACCAGTTCCACGATTCTATCATGCCTGGCTATGTACACTCCCTTGTATGCATGGCAACCATTTAGAATGTGGGACAGACATTCTGTGATGTGTTCTTGACTGTGGTGCAAAACAGTGAGGTGACAGAGTTTGGAAACCAGATCGAGAGATTAAGTCTAGATGGTAGGACCTGTAATCTTGCTGTAAATGATAATATCCTCAATGGCAGCATTATTAAACACAATGGCAGCATTATTAAACACAATTGCAGTATTATTAAACACAATGGCAGCATTATTAAACACAATGGCAGCATTATTAAACACAATTGCAGTATTATTAAACACAATTGCAGTATTAAACATAGAATGAGACACTGAGTGGTCAGCAGAGGGAACACATGCTAATTTCCCCTGTAAATGTAAACTGGTCCAGTGTTGTTGTTGTTTGAGCTATTGTACATCCATCAGGAGCCACAAGCACTGATGCACAGCGTCTCTGTACCCAACAGTGGCTCTTACACTTATGAGCTGGTCAGTGATAATATCCTCTGACACTATAACAGTCTCAGCCAGCCAGTACCCATGCCAGAGTTACTCCTGCATATACACACACTGGCTCTCTCTGTGAAGCTCGTTAACAGACTGGAGGCCTCAGCTGAAGCCTGTGAAGCTCGTTAACAGACTGGAGGCCTCAGCTGAAGCCTGTGAAGCTCGTTTAGACTGGAGGCCTCAGCTGAAGCCTGTGAAGCTCGTTAACAGACTGGAGGCTTCAGCTGAAGCCTGTGAAGCTCGTTAACAGACTGGAGGCCTCAGCTGAAGCCTGTGAAGCTCGTTAACAGACTGGAGGCTTCAGCTGAAGCCTGTGAAGCTCGTTAACAGACTGGAGGCCTCAGCTGAAGCCTGTGAAGCTCGTTAACAGACTGGAGGCTTCAGCTGAAGCCTGTGAAGCTCGTTAACAGACTGGAGGCCTCAGCTGAAGCCTGTGAAGCTCGTTAACAGACAGGAGGCCTCAGCTGAGGCCTGTGTTTCGGGGGACCCACCTGGTGACCCACGCTCTTTCGGTGCTCCCGGTTGGGGGCTTTAAGGCCCGGTTTGGCCGGACGCACATTGATGCGTGAGCCCTTGCTGGTTGTCGTGGGGATGGGCACGTCCTTCCCATCCTGGAACAGGTCTGCCACCAGCTGGAACTGAGAGGAAAAATTAAATAAAACACACAGTTTCGACTACATTCTGCAACACAGCTATTATTTTGGCCTGGGCACAAACTTCTACTCCTTGCTCAAGGGCAATTTCAGGATTATACCTAACCTGATAAGCATGTCTTTCAGTGTGGGAGGAAACCAGAGTACCAGGGCTAGGAACCAAGCCCTCAGAATTAACCAGTTAACCAGGTTAGAGAGGCCAGCCCCATGGAGAACACCAGTGTTAGTTTATCTTCATGTTGTTTGTCAGAAAGCAGCAGCATCAAAGCAGCTCCAGGACAAAGGATGCATCTGTCTCACTGTCTGTTCGTCTCACTCTGACCCTCCCAGCCTCTCTCTAAATCTGTCTCACTGTCTGTTCGTCTCACTCTGACCCTCCCAGCCTCTCTCTAAATCTGTCTCACTGTCTGTTCGTCTCACTCTGACCCTCCCAGCCTCTCTCTAAATCTGTCTCACTGTCTGTTCGTCTCACTCTGACCCTCCCAGCCGCACTCTAAATCTGTCTCACTGTCTGTTCGTCTCACTCTGACCCTCCCAGCCTCTCTCTAAAGCTGTCTCACTGTCTGTTCGTCTCACTCTGACCCTCCTAGCCTCTCTCTAAATCAACCTCCCTCTCCAACAGACAGGCCTGCTGCCTTCACTCACTCACACGCTCACCCGCACAAACACAATATCATTTAGAAATACATCTGTAATAAAGCTCTTTTCCTCTATTACCTTGCTGGCCTTCAGGATGTTGATCTGCTCCTCGTAGACGGTGTCTCTGTTCTTCTCTAGGAAGCCATCACACTGGTACTCTACCTGCAGGAGAAACACAAAAAACACAGCTTACACACAGATACATTCATTTCCTCACTCATATCCACTACCCACTGGTCAGACTCATAGTGCTGTAAGGTTATAAGCAGCCTGGTCAGGTTCATAGTACTGCAAGTTTATGAGCAGCCTATTCAGACACAAAGTGCAGTAAGGTTACGAGCAGCCTGGTCAGACACAAAGTGCAGTAAGGTTATGAGCAGCCTGGTCAGGCTCATAGTGCTTTAAGGTTACGAGCAGCCTGGTCAGGCTCATAGTGCTGTAAGGTTATGAGCAGCCTGGTCAGGCTCATAGTACTGTAAGGTTATGAGCAGCCTGGTCAGACACAAAGTGCAGTAAGGTTATGAGCAGCCTGGCCAGGCTCATAGTGCTGTAAGGTTATGAGCAGCCTGGTCAGGCTCATAGTGCTGTAAGGTTATGAGCAGCCTGGTCAGGCTCATAGTGCTTTAAGGTTATGAGCAGCCTGGTCAGGCTCATAGTGCTGTAAGGTTATGAGCAGCCTGGTCAGGCTCATAGTACTGTAAGGTTATGAGCAGCCTATTCAGACACAAAGTGCAGTAAGGTTATGAGCAGCCTGGTCAGGCTCATAGTGCTTTAAGGTTATGAGCAGCCTGGTCAGGCTCATAGTGCTGTAAGGTTATGAGCAGCCTGGTCAGGCTCATAGTACTGTAAGGTTATGAGCAGCCTATTCAGACACAAAGTGCAGTAAGGTTATGAGCAGCCTGGTCAGGCTCATAGTGCTTTAAGGTTATGAGCAGCCTGGTCAGGCTCATAGTGCTGTAAGGTTATGAGCAGCCTGGTCAGGCTCATAGTACTGTAAGGTTATGAGCAGCCTATTCAGACACAAAGTGCAGTAAGGTTATGAGCAGCCTGGTCAGGCTCATAGTGCTGTAAGGTTATGAGCAGCCTGGTCAGGCTCATAGTGCAGTAAGGTTATGAGCAGCCTGGTCAGACTCATAGTGCTGTAAGGTTATGAGCAGCCTGGTCAGGCTCATAGTGCTGTAAGGTTATGAGCAGCCTGGTCAGGCTCATAGTGCTGTAAGGTTATGAGCAGCCTGGTCAGGCTCATAGTGCAGTAAGGTTATGAGCAGCCTGGTCAGACTCATAGTGCTGTAAGGTTATGAGCAGCCTGGTCAGACTCATAGTGCTGTAAGGTTATGAGCAGCCTGGTCAGGCTCATAGTGCTGTAAGGTTATGAGCAGCCTGGTCAGGCTCATAGTGCTGTAAGGTTATGAGCAGCCTGGTCAGACTCATAGTGCTGTAAGGTTATGAGCAGCCTGGTCAGGCTCATAGTGCTGTAAGGTTATGAGCAGCCTGGTCAGGCTCATAGTGCTGTAAGGTTATGAGCAGCCTGGTCAGGCTCATAGTGCTGTAAGGTTATGAGCAGCCTGGTCAGGCTCATAGTGCTGTAAGGTTATGAGCAGCCTGATCAGGCTCATAGTGCTGTAAGGTTATGAGCAGCCTGGTCAGGCTCATAGTGCTGTAAGGTTATGAGCAGCCTGGTCAGGCTCATAGTGCTGTAAGGTTATGAGCAGCCTGGTCAGGCTCATAGTGCTGTAAGGTTATGAGCAGCCTGGTCAGGCTCATAGTGCTGTAAGGTTATGAGCAGCCTGGTCAGGCTCATAGTGCTCATAGTTATTACAGAATGAGAGATGTTCTGAGCGTCCTGTTCTGACCTTGTCTGCAAAGTGAATGATGATGAAGGAGGTGTTGGACATGCGAGGTTTCTCAAAGTGTTCGCTGCTGGAATGGCGGCTGTACAGCTTCTGGGCCCAGTTTTGATCCGTTCCTTTTGGAACCTATGGCAGGACGCAAACAGAAAAACTGCTTCACAAGTCACTCTGCAGTATGAATCAATGAATCACTCTGCAGTATGAATCAATGAATCACTGAATCACTCAGCAGTATGAATCAATGAATCACTCTGCAATATGAATCAATGAGTCACTCTGCAATATGAATCAATGAGTCACTGCAGCATGAATCATTGAATCACTCTGCAGTATGAATCAATGAATCACTCTGCAGTATGAATCAATGAATCACTCTGCAATATGAATCAATGAGTCACTCTGCAATATGAATCAATGAGTCACTCTGCAGCATGAATCACTGAATCACTCTGTGCACAGGATCCAAACACCCCTCGATTTCCCTGCCCACTTCCGCATCCTTTTCCTTTACCTGCCTAGTACAGGTGAGTCTGTGTACCTGCAAACCCTCATCTCTCATTTTTAGCCCTCAGGGAAAGCAAAGAGTCCCAGAGAAGCTGCTTTTCAGTGATATTTAAACCCTCTAAAATTCTCTGATTTATTTATTTATGTAAATTATTTAGGTTAGTCCCGTTGAGATTCCAAAATCTACTTTCTGAATATGAAGTTAGCAATATAAAACTATAACTAAAACATAAAATTATATAACCAAAACAACTATGAGAGAGCATGTTAGAAAGGGGGAAATCTGAAACATTAATAAGTGCAGTCAAATGCTAGACAAATGATTATTGAAAGCAATGGCATTTTACAATTAAATTAGATTCCTTAGCCCCAACAACTGCTTTGAAGTCATTTAGAGGAACCAGATTATTAAGTTTCAACTCTTTCTACAGGCTATTCCTTGTGAGGGGGCAGAGATCATGAAGGCTTTCCTGCTCGTCCCTGCCTGAGGTTTGGGGACAGTCAGCAAAACAGAACCTTGGGACCTGAGACTGTACTGTCCACACGTCTGTGTGATGAATATGAATCTGACCTGAGATTGTACTGTCCACACGATGTGTGATGAATACACATGAATATGAGGCAAGCTTTCCCAAAATGGCCGATATAAATAAATATGAATATATACCAGTGCCTGAGCCTATGCCAGGACAGAGATGGCCCACCAGCCCTGGAGTACAGTGTGCAATGAAGAGTAAGGGCTTCACAGATTGTGACTAATCTCACAGTATCTAACATGCGAAGACAATGAGCTGATGCATTCCTATACAACAGGTCCCCGTAAAGGTAAAAAGCAGCAAATTTGACTCAAATGTAATTTGTTTCTAAAATAAAACCTTATAAAACTACAGCCTCAGCTTTTTCATAAGATTTTCAATGTGTGGCTTAAAAGAAAGAAGAAATATTTGAAAAATGTTATGGTTTTTGCCTGGAGTCAGTAAACATCATAACTTTAGTTTTGTCTGCATTCAATACAAGCTTCAATTTACAGAGTTGGAACTGTACAATATCAAAGTTGTGAAGAGCCTTATTGAGTGCAGTCTTCAGAGAGGCTCTTCTGCACACCACTGTTGTAATGTGTGGTTAATATAAACATAAATACTGAATATAAATACTGAATAAAAGTGGGCCCAGTACAGAACACTGAGGCACTACCTCAGACAGATTTCATAAATTTGTGGTGAATCAATCAACCATTAGCCTCTTCTCTTCAAATCCCCCCCCCCCCCCCATACCAGGACATGGAAAACCCCTGGTTGAACACAGACACACAGACACAGACACAGACACAGACACAGACACAGACACAGACACAGACACAGACACAGACACAGACACACACCCTGCACTCCTCATCCAGGAGATCCAGGATTCCCAGCTTGGCTTCAATGAGGTCGATGCAGGGCTGGTTGTCATAGAAATCTATGAGGGTCCAGGGGATCTGCTCCTTCATGTATTCATCCTGTTCCAGCTTGAAAACATGCTGCAGAGACACACACACACGTACACAAGCACACACACACTTTAATAACAACTTTAAACATGACAGAAGTGCATGGTGCATGTTGGCTGTGTATGTTTGAAAAGGCACGCAGGACCACACTAACCGAGTTAAACTGCTGCTGGAGTTTCTCGTTGGCGTAGTTGATGCAGAACTGTTCAAAGCTGTTCACCTCAAACGTTTCAAACCTGAGTGAAACAGAAGAGACATATATATGAACAATAACCTGCTTACTCCATACACACTTTTAGGACACAGACTCACACTAACACTTACATACAGACAGGCACACACACTCATCAACACACATACTGTACATACACACACACACACACACACACACTCATCAACACACACATACTATACAAACACACAGACAGGCACACACACACACACTCATCAACACACATACTGTACATACACACACACTCATCAACACACATACTGTACACACACAGGCACACACACACTCATCAACACATACATACTGTACACACACAGGCACACACACACTCATCAACACACATACTGTACATACACAGACACAGATACACAAAGACACACACAAACACTAACACACAGACAGGCACACACACACATATACTGTACACACACACACTCATCGACACACACATATGGTACATACACACACACGCAGACACACACACACACATACTGTACACACACAGACATACGCACACACAGACACACAGGCTGTGCTGGTTACCCGTAGATGTCCAGGACCCCGATGAAGGAGTGTTGTTTGGAGGAGGAGTGCAGGGCCTTATTGACGTGGTGTACGATCCACTGGAAGAGCTGGGCGTAGATGTGTTTGGCGAGGGCGTCCCGTGCGTTCGCCGCCTGCACACTCGACATGTTCTTCACGTACGTTTCGGACGAGGTCACCAGCTTCCTGTGACACAGCCAGTGCTCCATCTGCTCCTGCTCCACCCCCAGCAGCCTGCAGAAGTGCTGCAGGTGGGGGTCGCCATACTGCGAGGGGGGGGGGATTATTATTATTATTATTATTTAACCAGAGAACATCCTTTAAGAACATGCTCTCTTTTCCAAAGGTGCCCTGGAAGAAACGCCAAAGAGGACAGTTGCAATCAGGGCAAGAGAATAAGAGAGAGAGAACAGGGCTAAAGGCCCAAAGCAGTGGGTTAAGGGCCTTGCTCAAGGGCCCAACGGCAGGGTTCATTTTTCATTTAGGGACCCGACTTCATCACTCCAGATGCAGGTCAGCAACCCTATGAACTTTAATCAGCCTCTCTAGTCACCAGTTGAACACTATTCTACTAGCATACCCTGCCACCATTAGAGAACAGAGGACAAAAGTCAGAGGAGAGCATACCCTGCCACCATTAGAGAACAGAGGACAAAAGTGAGAGGAGAGCATACCCTGCCACCATTAGAGAACAGAGGACAAAAGTGAGAGGAGAGCATACCCTGCCACCATTAGAGAACAGAGGACAAAAGTGAGAGGAGAGGGGTGGAGTGGGACAAGCGTCTGACGGGAACACTCACGGAGACATGACAGGACTCTCCGTCCCTCTCAGATTCAATCTCTATGTTGCCAAGGTGCAGGATGGATGCCACGATCTTAAAGACGCTGGACTGGTGGCTCTCCTTCACACCTGAGAGAGGGGGAGAGAGAATAACTGCTAATACTACTACATAAGCAACTCCATCAGCTCCAACAAATCACAGCATCTTAACCACTCACCATCCAACTAACTGCTAATGCTACTGTATTAAGCTTCAAGGCACCTCCGCATCTTGCCTAACCGCTAACACTACTGCACTGGCCCATTAGCCATACCGCTAACACTACTGCACTGGCCCATTAGCCATACAGCTAACACTACTACTGGCCAATTAGCCTAACCGCTAACACTACTGCACTGGCCCATTAACCTAACCGCTAACACTACTGCAATGGCCCATTAGCCATACCGCTAACACTACTGCACTGGCCCATTAGCCTAACCGCTAACACTACTGAACTGGCCCATTAGCCTAACCGCTAACACTACTGCAATGGCCCATTAGCCATACCGCTAACACTACTGCACTGGCCCATTAGCCTAACCGCTAACACTACTGAACTGGGCCATTAGCCTAACCGCTAACACTAGTGCACTGGCCCAATAGCCATACCGCTAACACTACTGCACTGGCCAATTAACCTAACCGCTAACACTTCTGCACTGGCCCATTAGCCTAACCGCTAACACTACTGCACTGGCCCATTAGCCTAACCGCTAACACTACTACTGGCCCATTAACCTAACCGCTAACACTTCTGCACTGGCCCATCAGCCTAACCGCTAACACTAATGCACGGGCTATCCCTCATCGGCTCCAATCCATAACACCATCTTACCCAGCATAGTGAAGGCATGCCTGGTCTTCTCAAAGTCTTCGGCATCGTTCACGCCCTCGATGAAGATGTTCTCGCCCATGGAGGTGTAGGTAAAGTCCTCCGCGCTGGCTGCAGGGGAATAAAGCAGGGCCCAATGACCAGGGGAAGACCAGCACAATGAAGACACATCACTGCACATGACTACTCATCACAAAGCAGGAAAACCCATATTCATCATAATCACAACACATGAAGAACAAACATGCATTTTGATATTCTAAGACATTTCAGCAGCAAGCTCTCCCTCCTTGCCATTGGGGATCTAGACTCAGAAAACAATGCATTAGAAAGATGAAGTTTAGTTTTCTCCAACGAGGCCAATGTGCTGTAAACTCTCACAAGGTAGATATCATAAACCAGACACATAATGCAAACAATGGTTTTAATATCTGTTACAATGAATCTGTATGTGATCGAAAGCAAACCTGAAGTCTAAATAAGTTAAACATGAGACGTTTCTGCAAATTTCAAAGCATGATTGCTTTTTATTTTCATTTTTTGTAGTTTCTAAATTATAAAAAAGGGAAAAATGTCCTGTACAAGTTTGGGAACCCTTTTGGATTATTCTTTGTTTGCTACTAAGAAGATGATTACTCAGGCACAGACCCGTTGAGTCAGGTGCGTATAATTTCAGGGCTGAACTTTACATTCTGAAATAACTCCATGCCTTCGAATGTATCCAACTGCAGTGGCAAAAGAAAACATTGAGAAGCGTGAAGCCATTTGGAACAATGTGCTTTGGACTGACAGAACCAAAATTAAACTTTTTGGCCGCTACCAAAGAAGGCCTGTTTGGAGAAAAAAAAAAAAAAAGAGTGAAGCCTTTGTAGAGAAGAACACCTTGCCAACTGTGAAGCATGGAGGTGGATCTCCAGGAAAGACGGATGAAGGCTTTGGAATGACCACCACAGTCCCCAGACCTGAATATTATTGAAAGACATCTTAAACATGCTGTACATAAGGAGGCCAAAGAATATTTCTGAGGTGTTTTGCCAGGAAGAATGGGAAAAATTCCAAAAGCAAGAATTGAAAGACTATTAGCTGGCTACAGGAAGTGTTTAAAAGCTGTTATTGTTACCAGAGGAGAGTTACTAAGTACAAACTGACAGGGTTTGCAAACTTTTGCACTTTTTCCTTTTTTTATTATTTTGAAACTGATTTTTGAGCAGGGGTTCCCCAATGTTTGCATACTATTCTACGCAGCTAACTCCCAACAACTAAACAACAACTATTTTTCAACTCATCCTCACTTCCTATTTTTTTAGCCAGTGTATTACCTTACTGTAACCTGTTCAACCCATTTGAATGGTTATATTGGCAGCATTTCAATATCCTCTTTAACATACTCCGAAAATCCCCACATAACAACCATGAAGAACAGAGGCACAGCATGTCGGCGAGGCCACATTTTCCTGGGAGGTATTTTTAACAGGAAATAAAAAGTATGGGGCGACATGGCTCAGGCAGTAAGAGCAGTCGTCTGGCAGTCGGAGGGTTGCCGGTTCGATCCCGGTTGATCACCATGGAGACCCAGCGACAGACACAGTGCGCTCAGGTCAGAAATCATTACGTTTCTCATCAAAGGTCCAAATGCCTACCCATAAACACAAAATACTTTTTCAATAACAAATGAATAAAGTTTATTTTGCTCAGGGATTATTGTGCACAGTAATCACAACACTGCTGTATTTAGGCCCCTTAGAGACAGCGGGTCAGGAGGAGAGACTGTCACTCATACACAGAGCGGACCTCCAGTCACAGTGTGTGGTGGTAACTGAACAACATTGACGTGATTGGTAGACTTTCTGACATCACTCCTATCCCTACTTTAATTTCAGGATCCCTGCATGCGACCAGGAAGAGACAGCGGGACTCACTCAAGGCCAGGTCTTTGAACTCCGGGAACACAGCAGAGGCACACAGCTGGTAGAAGATGTGATAGTTCCTCTCGTCCTCAGCCTGCGGCACAAGCACGCATCAGAGAACTGCAGCTGCAGATTGGCTGGCACACAATACAGTAAACACACACCCCCACCAAACAGCATACAGCCTAGGCCTAAACCAGGCTTTAATCAAAAGCCCACGCAAAGAATAATGTGCTCCATGTGCTATCTTCAACCATCATGTTCAGTTCAATTTAAACTAACATTCATGGGCAGATTCTTTAGAAAAAAGTAAATTGCCGCAAGAGGAACTGATCAGGTTCTAGAACTATGACAGATAACCACCAGCCCCACACTGGATTTGGCTTTCGCACCCAGGTATGTGAGCTTGGGCCTCACCTGAAACACGACCCGGGACTTCTCCAGCAGGTACGTTCTCATGTTGGCCCCGATGATGTGGTAGTGCCGGCTGAAGCCGATCTGGATGTACTTCCCGAAGCGGCTGCTGTTGTCATTGCGAGTGGTTTTGGCGTTCCCGATGGCCTGCGGAGAAAAACAGGAAGTGAGGAAAGTGGAACTGGAGATCCGGGTAGAACATATCACACTCCACACACTCCACACACTCCACACACTCCACACACTCCACACACTCCACACACTCCACACACTCCACACACTCCACACACTCCACACACTCCACACACTCCACACACTCCACACACTCCACACACTCCACACACTCCACACACTCCACACACTCCACACACTCCACACACTCTACACACTCTACACACTCTACACACTCTACACACTCCACACACTCCACACACTCCACACACTCCACACACTCCACACACTCTACACACTCTACACACTCCACACACTCCACACACTCCACACACTCCACACACTCCACACACTCCACACACTCCACACACTCCACACACTCCACACACTCCACACACTCCACACACTCCACACACTCCACACACTCCACACACTCTACACACTCTACACACTCTACACACTCTACACACTCTACACACTCTACACACTCTACACACTCTACACACTCTACACACTCCACACACTCCACACACTCCACACACTCCACACACTCCACACACTCCACACACTCCACACACTCCACACACTCCACACACTCCACACACTCTACACACTCTACACACTCTACACACTCTACACACTCTACACACTCCACACACTCCACACACTCTACACACTCCACACACTCCACACACTCCACACACTCCACACACTCCACACACTCTACACACTCTACACACTCTACACACTCCACACACTCCACACACTCCACACACTCCACACACTCCACACACTCCACACACTCTACACACTCTACACACTCTACACACTCTCTCACCTCCATGATGGGACTTGAGGCCAGCACTTTCTCTTCCACGTTTGTGTCGTTGGCCGACCCGCCGACCGTGGCAAAGTAGCGCATGGCGTATTTCGCCGAGACCGTCTTCCCCGCTCCTGACTCACCGCTCACGATGATGGACTGGTTCCTCTCATCTCTACGACCACAGGAAGGAAGAAGGAATTCATTCAATTCAGGAAATTAACTGAAATTCAGAAAATTCCTTGAAAACCCCCAAAGAAAATGATGCCCTCTATACAGTTTATGAAATAAATGTAAAGTACTTTTCAGACTTGACTGAACTGAAATTGAACTGAGGCAGGATTGTTAGTGTGTGTTTTGGTGAAAAGGGCGGAGATTCTCTCTCACACTGAGTGACACCCAGAGATTTTAACACAGCAGCTGTGCAAATGCGAGAGAGTAAAGCACCAGTTTCCTGTCAATACAAGATTAACGGCCTGTAGCGTAGTGGTTAAGGTAAATGACTGGGACACGCAAGGTCGGTGGTTCTAATCCCGGTGTAGCCACAATAAGATCCGCACAGCCATTGGGCCCTTGAGCAAGGCCCTTAACCCTGCATTGCTCCAGGAGAGGATTGTCTCCCGCTTAGTCTAATCAACTGTACGTCGCTCTGGATAAGAGCGTCTGCCAAATGCCAATAATGTAATGTAATGTAAAGTATTATGTGCCATTAGTAAATATGTGCCATCAGTATAGTAAATCTGTGCCATCAGTATAGTAAATAGCAGCCATCAGTATAGTAAATAGCAGCCATCCTGCTCTGACCACATGCACCCTGAAATATCCATGAGTCAGAATTGACTGCTTGATTATATTTGTTATTCACCAGAAAATACAAGAGGATGCACAAACAGTAGAGATTTAAAAAAATGATCACGGATAACACAAGAAAGCTGAAAAGCATTTCCACTATGGGCCGTAAGGTGTGTGTCTGTGTGTGGGAGTTGATTAATTGGCTCTCTATCTACAGTTGTGTTCAAAATAATAGCAGTCCAACATGACTTCAATCATCGATCAATCACCGTTTTTGGTAGAAAATATATTACATGGCAAATAATTTACCAGTAGGTGTAGCAGAGTCAAAGAAAACCAACAGACCCAACATTCATGATACACATCCTCCTGAGTCTGTGTAATTGAATAATTAATTGAAAGAGGCATGTTCCAAATAATAGCTTCAATAGAGTTCAATTAGTGAGGTCATTCATTCTGTGAAAAAACAGGTGTGAATTAGGTGGCCCTTATTTTAGGATGAAGCCAGCACATGTTTGCATGCATTTCTCTCTGAAAACCTGAGAAAAATGGGTCGTTCCAGACATTGTTCAAAAGAACAGCGTACTTTGATTAAAACGTTGATTGGAGAGGGAAAAACGTATAAAGAAGTGCAGAAAATAATAGGCTGCTCGGCTAAAATGATCTCCAATGCTTTAAAATGGAAAGCAAAATCAGAGAGACGTGGAAGAAAACGAAAGACTACCATTCGAATGGATCGAAGAATAGCCAGAATGGCAAAGACTCAGCCAATGATCAGCTCCAGGGTGATCAAAGACAGTCTGACGTTACCGGTGAGTACTGTGACAATTAGAAGACGCCTGTGTGAAGCTAATCTATTGGCAAGAAGCCCCCGCAAAGTCCCACTGTTAAAAAAAAAAAAGACACGTGCTGAAGAGGATACAATTTGCCAAAGAACACATCAACTGGCCTAAAGAGAAATGGAGAAACATTTTGTGGACTGATGTAAGTAAGATTGTTTTTTGTTTTTTTTTGGCAGACGCTCTTATCCAGAAGGACGTACAGTTGATTAGACTAAGCAGGAGACAATCCTCCCCTGGAGCAATTCAGGGTTAAGGGCCTTGCTCAAGGGCCCAACGGCTGTGCGGATCTTATTGTGGCTACACCGGGATTAGAACCACCGACCTTGCGTGTCCCAGTCATTTACCTTAACCACTACGCTACAGGCCGCCCAGTTACGCTACAGACCGCCCAGGCACGCAGGCAGTTTGTCAGACGACCACCACTGAACACTGAATTCAAGCCACAGTACACTCTGAAGACAGTGAAGCATTGTGGTGCAAGCATCATGATATGGGGATGTTTCTCTTACTATGGTGACGGGCCTATTTATCGCATACAAGGGATCATGGATCAGTTTGCCTACATCAAAATACTTGAAGAAATGGGTGTTTCAACAAGACAACGACCCCAAACACACCAGTAAGCGAGCAGCATCTTGGTTCCAGACCAACAAAATTAAAGTTATGGAGTGGCCAGCCCAATCCCCGGACCTTAATCCGATTGAAAACTTGTGGGGTGACATCAAAAATGCTGTTTCTGAGGCAAAACCAAGAAATGCAGAGGGATTGTGGAATGTTGTCAAATCATCCTGGGCTGAAATACCTGTTCATAGGTGCCAGAAGTTGGTCGATTCCATGCAACACAGATGTGAAGCAGTTCTCAGAAACCGTGGTTATACAACTAAATATTAGTTTAGTGATTCACAGGAATGCTAAATCCTGAAGATTTTTCAGTTCATACAGTAAATATTTGAGTTTGTAAAGAAAAATGCAGACACTGCTATTTTTTTGAACAGCCCAATATTCATTTTTCTTAATTTTCTGTAAAGTAATTAAAAAATTGACACATTTTTCTTCATGTTTTGATTTAGGATATAATGTGCAGTGTTCCCAATGCATTGAAATAAAAACTACTATAAGGATTTTGAGCTTTACTCACTTTGATTCAGGCTCAGTCCTGTATTGGAGAGGTGTGTGTGTGCATATGTGTGTGTGTGTGTGTGTTTGTGTGTTTGTGATTCAGGCTCATTCAGTGGAGAGGTGTGTGTGTAAGTGCGTATGCATGAACACACAGATACAGGAAGGGAATTTGGGTGGCATCAAATGTTTTTTTGGTTTTTAAATCCTTTGTGCTGCAGAATAAAACAGCTAAAAGAAGAACGCATCAGGAACGCAGACATGAACACTCCAATTATCCACCTACTCCTGCCATTATAGTTCAGCTCCAACTCGCTGGCCAACCCTGTGATTATTTTAGTCATCCCTCCCTCATGACAACACAATCACAACATGTCTCACAGGCAGTTTGAGCGCACGCACAGGATCTGCTCCCTCACGTGGATCAGTCCGCGTAATAAGTCCTGTGTTCACTGTAATCAACACCGGATAATTAGCTGCACCTACTTGTGACTGAGAAATACTACAAAATGTGTAGTATATTATTATTTTTACTCCCATTATACATATATATCTTACAATGCATGCTTGAGAAACACATTCTGTTGAGGCATTCAGACACACAATTAATACTTATTCTGATGTGGGCTGGTTTAGATGGTCCATGCCCCCACAATAGGCTAAAGGCCAACGGTGAAAGTGTAATGGTGCAGGAGGGGAAATGGATCGTTATGAATCCCTTTATAACACATAGGTTGGACAGGTTACAGGTAGGGAGCATATTTCACTGGGAAAGCAGTCAACAGTTTAGAGAAGCATGGTGATGTGTCTGGAGCTCCTGGGGATAACATAAGAACACAATGACGATAGCAGACCAGACAGCCCAAATAGACCCATTATTTACATTTATTTTATATTTAAATTATATTTTTTGGAAACATATACTTTGTTACGACTTCATTCACCTAAAAAGCACTCAAGCAAAACGAATAGGAAATATTGATGTGCCCCAGTTTCTAAAAATACACAGTTTTATCAAAGATGATTACAACCTCAAGAAATTCTGCTGCAAATTCTGTGATGTAAGGATTCTATCGACTGGCAACAAGGTGTAGAGAACCACCCCTGAACTGCAGCACAACTAGAACCATCGAAACCCTTATAAAAATACTTATTGTCATTAATACTCTCAGCTGTGTGCAGGCCTTTGGTTGCAGTGTTATTGCTCAGTCTTTTGTCATTGAGAGAACAGTGTTCTCTTTTCGTTTCACCATTCTACTGTGGATAAGTTCTGAAATAAAACAGTATATGACTGATTCTTTTACCTGCCCATCTGCTTGTAGGCCTCCTCAGCCACAGCAAAGATGTGGGGGTCCATGTCCCCCATGTTCTGCCCGCTGTAGGCGTTGATAACCTCCTCCCCGTATATGGGCAGCTGCTCATAGGGGTTAATGGCCACCAGAACGATCCCTGCAGGAAGAGGAACCCATGTGAACACACTTTATTCTTTTCTTCAAGCATGGTGATAAGTGCAGTTATTACTGACATACCGCAGTAGGTGTAGATGTGATTGGGGTGTAGTTAGGGTGCAGTAGGTGTAGATGTGATTGGGGTGTAGTTAGGGTGCAGTAGGTGTAGATGTAATTGGGGTGCATTAAGTGTAGATGTGATTGGGGTGTAGTTAGGGTGCGGTAGGTGTAGATGTGATTGGGGTGTAGTTAGGGTGCAGTAGGTGTAGATGTGATTGGGGTGTAGTTAGAGTGCGGTAGGTGGTACATACCGCAGTAGGTGTAGATGTGATTGGGGTGCAGTAGGTGTAGATGTGATTGGGGTGTAGTTAGGGTGCAGTAGGTGTAGATGTGATTGGGGTGCAGTAGGTGTAGATGTGATTGGGGTGTAGTTAGGGTGCAGTAGGTGTAGATGTGATTGGGGTGTAGTTAGGGTGCGGTAGGTGTAGATGTGATTGGGGTGTAGTTAGGGTGCAGTAGGTGTAGATGTGATTGGGGTGTAGTTAGGGTGCAGTAAGTGTAGATGTGATTGGGGTGCAGTTAGGGTGCAGTAGGTGTAGATGTGATTGGGGTGCAGTAGGTGTAGATGTGATTGGGGTGTAGTTAGGGTGCAGGTGTAGATGTGATTGGGGTGTAGTAGGTGTAGATGTGATTGGGGTGTAGTTAGGGTGCAGGTGTAGATGTGATTGGGGTGCAGTTAGGGTGGAGTAGGTGTAGATGTGATTGGGGTGTAGTTAGGGTGCAGTAGGTGTAGATGTGATTGGGGTGTAGTTAGGGTGCGGTAGGTGGTACATACCGCAGTAGGTGTAGATGTGATTGGGGTGTAGTTAGGGTGCAGTAGGTGTAGATGTGATTGGGGTGTAGTTAGGGTTCAGTAGGTGTAGATGTGATTGGGGTGTAGTTAGGGTGCAGTAGTTGTAGATGTGATTGGGGTGTAGTTAGGGTGCAGTAGGTGTAGATGTGATTGGGGTGTAGTTAGGGTGCGGTAGGTGGTACATACCGCAGTAGGTGTAGATGTGATTGGGGTGTAGTTAGGGTGCAGTAGGTGTAGATGTGATTGGGGTGTAGTTAGGGTGCGGTAGGTGTAGATGTGATTGGGGTGTAGTTAGGGTGCAGTAGGTGTAGATGTGATTGGGGTGTAGTTAGGGTGCAGTAGGTGTAGATGTGATTGGGGTGTAGTTAGGGTGCAGATGTAGATGTGATTGGGGTGTAGTTAGGGTGCAGTAGGTGTAGATGTGATTGGGGTGTAGTTAGGGTGCAGTAGGTGGTACATACCGCAGTAGGTGTAGATGTGATTGGGGTATAGTTAGGGTGCGGTAGGTGGTACATACCGCAGTAGGTGTAGATGTGATTGGACTCCAGGAAGCGCACTCGGAGGTTGTGTAGCACGGCCGGCTCATGGAGGTAGCTGAGAGCCGTGAGGTCGTTCTCTCCCACCAGGATGTCAGGGTTGCGCAGGAAGGGCAGCTGGTTGTCTTTGGGCCCGATGGGGTAGTCCAGCGGCTGCAACAAGAACCGGGGACACCCCTGAACTATGGCCCCAAGGCTGCTTTATACTCCAACCACAAACACAACACTGCTACTGTTCACTGCTCACTGTTCTTAATTACAACCTTTCACTGTCTGTTGAGGGATGCGTTTGCCATGAAGAATAAATACCCTATCAGCCCAGCACACTTCATTATTTGGATCAATTAATGTTGTGATTTCCTGTAATTCTGTATGACTAATGATCACTTCAAAAAGACATTCCATTCAACTGATTAAATGAAAGAATGACATTTGGGCGGCATCACTGGCATTAAGCGACCTGTGGAAAATTCACCAGTCTGAGTTAAAAGACAAAACAAATAGTGACGAGCCAACATGTTTTTAACAATCTTAATTGCAGTTCAGTGGCAGTGCCTCTTTATTGAGGGCTCAGGTACTCACCCCCCAGTGCCAGTCATTTAGGCTTATGAATGAGGAAACTGTGATTGAGCTTAGCAAACTGGCACATTTACTGAAGACGGGGTTATTTGAAGATTATTAACATGTTTATGTTAACATGTTATTTCCAATGTGCTTTTTTTACAGAGGAGCTGAAAGTTTGGCAAAGGCAAGTGCCTTCCTGTTACTGAACATTTGGTCTGTTACCTTACAGCAATGTTTCCACCCTGAACATGAAGATGGTGGTTCATACTACACTGCTCAGTGGATGGAAAATGATTCCCCAAGATTACCGTTTCATCCTCAAGTTTGAGGTGCAGGATGGGGTTCCCCTCCTTGTAGTCTTTGATGATTTCTGCAGCTGTCCACACCTCCTCTGGGTCAGGGATCCACACCCGGGTGTACTGAAGCACACAACGCAAAAAAGGTCAACAAATAACATACATACTCTTACTAAAAGCAGAGAATAATACAAACACCCAAAGCAATGGGCCAAATATTCACCACTGCTCCCAAGATTTAGACACAAGACACAGATGTGCAGTCAAGAAGAACTCTTCTCTTCACTCATAGGAAGGTGTACAGGTGCATCTAAAAAAACGTGAATATCGTGGAAGTTCAAAAAGTGAAACTTTCATATATTCTAGATTCATTACATAAAGTGAAATATTTCAAGCCTTTTTTTTGTTTTAATCTTGATGATTATGGTTTACAGCCATATTAGAATATCACATATCATAAAAAGGACTTATCATACAGAGATGTCAACCTTCTGAAAAGTATGTTCATTTATGTACTCAGTACTTGGTGGGGCAATCACAAGGAACACTGCCGACTTGACAGTTCTCTCTGGGTGGGGCGAATGCACAGCAATAGAGGATAAGACACAATGCCACGCATGCGTCACGCACAGGGGCACAAGCACACACCCCATGATGCTAAAGCCATCGATCAGACAGAGCTCCTGTCATTCTGCTCACCCCCAGCACCGGACGGGCCAGGGACTCACACCCGTCTCTCTGAGACCCAGCTCTCCAGCGCAGCCAGGGCCTCCCTGCACTCTGCCCTGATTCCCTGGAATCTCACGCTTTCACTTTCTGTCGTGTGCTCGATGGAAACGAGCCAAACCGGCTCTGCGTTTAAAATGACAAAAGAACTGAAAATGTTTTCAGCTTCCTGAAGTGATCAATAGATGGGCTTTAGCCAAAGCAGCACAGAGTTTGAGAAACTCTCTCCCTCTAACTTTATACAACAGCACAGAGCCTCTCTCTCTCCCTCTAACTTTATACAACACAGTATCAGTTATAAACACATTTCACTTCCTTTTGCTCATAGTTTAAGTTGACATACACACATACATACAGTACTGTGCAGAAGTCTTAGGCACCCTATTATAAACATGTTTATTTTTTTTGTGTGTGTTTGTATAAAAGAACACGTGAGATTTCCAAATTCATTTTCCAAAAGATTAAATTTTACAGAGACATTTTTGTATTTAATTTAAAAAAGTATTACTGTAAGCAATTGACTATTGTTTATATAAAAACTTGATTAAGGCTGTCTGAGATCAGAAGCAAGGAGCCAACCAAAGTCTGCAAAAGAACTGTGGCAAGTTCTCCAACATGCTTGGAACAACCTCCCTGCTGATTGTCTTCTAGGACTGCAGGACAGTGTTGGCTATCTCAGAGAAGTGATGCAGTTTTAACGCCGAAGAGTGGTCACAAAAAATATTGATTTCATTCCATTTTTAACTATTCTGTCAAATCAATGTAATGTAAAATGTACAATATGTTTATTTAGGACCTTTCATTGAATTATTTTTGAAAGAATCTTATCTGTAAAGAATGTTATACAGGCGCCAAAGACTTTTGCACAGTACTGTACATACATGCATACATACATTCATTCATTCACATTACATCACATCACACCCACACCCACACCCACACCCACACCCACACCCACACCCACACCCACACCCACACACACACACATTTTATAATACAGTACAAACACACTCCCTGACAGCTCAGCCAATCAGGCAGGAGTGGAACAGGACGTGGAAACAGCCCTGCTTCCTCCCCATGCCTGGGGATGCAGGAGGACTCAGCTCTCACAAGGTGTGGCCCACCTGGGACACCGTCCGCACCGGTCCCGCAGGTTTAAAAACCATTAGACTCATTTTTACGCTCACTACCCTGCCACCTGACTCACCTGTCAGACAGACGGGAGCCTGAACTGACAGATGAGATCACAGTAGAGTCACAGAGCAGGGACTCGTATCCAGAGAGAGTACAGGAGAACATCATGAAAACAAGCATTATCAAGAAGAAATAGGGACCCACTCATCATTTATATGTGCAGTTCAAACCTAACAAACAGGTTCAATTAGGACATCATAAGAATTATAAAAAAATAGACAGCCTTGGAATCCAATGAGGAGAGCTCCAGAGTACACATGGTGTAAAATATTACATTAATATATTACGTTACATTACATTCACAGCATTTTGGCAGACCCTCTCATCCATAGCAATGTACAGTTGATTAGACTAAGCTGGAGACAATCCCCCTTGGAGCAATGCAGGCTTAAGGGCCTTGCTCAAGGGCCCAACGGCTGTGCGGATCTTATTGTGGCTACACCGGGGATCAAACCACCGACCTTGCGCATCCCTGTCATGTGCCGTAACCACTACGCTACAGGCCGCCCTCTAACACTGAGAATCACAGCTGAAATGCACAGCACCATCCGATGACTCACGCACGCACGCACGCACGCACGCACGCACGCACGCACGCACGCACGCACGCACGAAGAATGGCTAATGTGGGAATGCTTGGAAAATGTGAGAATTCCAGGATAATGTGGGAATGCCTGGAAAATGTGGGAATTCCAGGATAATGTGGGAATGCCAGGATAATGTGGGAATGCCAGGATAATGTGGGAATGCCAGGATAATGTGGGAATGCCAGGATAATGTGGGAATGCCAGGATAATGTGGGAATTCCAGGAGACTTGGCACGGGAAAGAAAGGGGAGAAGGTCCCCTGGGGCAGGAAGCCTGAATAAGCAGTTTTTATGTTTTTTATGTTCTTTCTCTGTTTATACAATGTTTGTGAGAAAATAGAAAATATCTTTGCTTAAGAAAATAGCAGCAATAAAGATTTTTCTAATTCCAATGACCTAACAACAATATGTGATAACTACTAGCTCTGTCCATAGTCATTTGGAAACTGGTTTGAATATATTTTTAACATGCATAGAAAATTGTCTCTTAAGAAGAAGTTGCCTTGGTAACAGCTAGTTCAAGGTGGTTGAATCACTTTGACTCCAGTGTCATGGAGAAGTCCTCACATTACAGAAGGCATGTCAGAACACACAATGTTCTGATAATCTTTAACGCTTTGCCCATGTAGGGGTGTTCCTACATCAGGTGTGAGCACTTACAGGAACGGGGCTACGGATTGTGCACAACACGAAACCAAGGCTTACAGGAGGAATGCTGTGGCACTATATGGGCAGAGGCAGAGGCAGGGCAGGGCAGGGCAGGGCAGAGCAGAGCAGAGCAGAGCAGAGCAGAGCAGAGGCAGGGCAGAGCAGAGGCAGGGCAGGGCAGAGCAGAGCAGAGCAGAGGCAGGGCAGAGCAGAGGCAGAGGCAGGGCAGGGCAGGGCAGGGGCAGAGGCAGAGGCAGGGCAGAGGCAGGGCAGGGCAGGGCAGGGCAGGGCAGAGCAGAGCAGAGCAGAGCAGAGGCAGGGCAGAGCAGAGGCAGGGCAGAGCAGAGCAGAGCAGAGCAGAGGCAGGGCAGAGCAGAGGCAGAGGCAGAGGCAGGGCAGGGCAGGGCAGGGGCAGAGGCAGGGGCAGAGGCAGAGCAGAGGCAGAGGCAGAGGCAGAGGCAGAGCAGAGGCAGAGGCAGAGGCAGGGCAGAGGCAGGGGAGAGCAGAGCAGAGGCAGGGCAGAGCAGAGGCAGAGGCAGAGGCAGAGGCAGAGGCAGAGGCAGAGGCAGGGCAGGGCAGGGCAGGGCAGGGCAGAGGCAGAGGCAGGGCAGAGGCAGGGCAGAGCAGAGGCAGGGCAGAGGCAGGGGCAGGGGCAGAGGCAGAGCAGAGGCAGAGGCAGAGGCAGAGGCAGAGGCAGAGGCAGAGCAGAGGCAGAGGCAGAGGCAGAGGCAGAGGCAGAGGCAGAGCAGGGGCAGGGGCAGGGGCAGGGGCAGGGGCAGGGGCAGACAGTGCTGATCCAGACAGACGGGCCGTAGACACGGGATAGCAGCAGGTCACATTAACACACACATAGAGCTCAGAGATGCAACAAGAACCGCGTTTTTGGGGGTCACTCTGTGCCCTGACTCTCTCTAGCAGAACATACATGAGTAATAATAATAATAATAATAATAAACTTTATTTATAAAGCACATTTAAAACAACCATGGTTGACCAAAGTGCTGTACAAAACAAAACCAGGCAATAAAATTAAAGATAAAATTAAATAAAATGAAATGAGATAAAAAGAAATAAAAAGAAATAAAAAGAAATAAAAAGAAATAAAAAGAAATAAAATGAAATAAAATGAAATAAAATGAAATAAAATGAAATAAAATGAAATGAAATAAAATGAAATACAAGTACATCATCTGGATTCCCCATTTATGTCTGACATAAAGGCCTCACTAAAAAGGTGGGTTTTTAACAGGGATTTAAAAGTATCTATGTTTTGGGCAGATTTAATATGTGGCGGTAGGCTGTTCCACAACTTGGGGCCAGCTACCTCAAAGGAGTACACAGCATGCATGCACACACACACACACAACATTCTCAGTTTCTCAGTACAAGTTAGATTGTATATACCCCATAGTTTGTCTGTACACTGCAGGTTAAATTCTATATATCCCAGAGCTCCTCTATATACAGCAGGTTATATTGTACAGTACTGTGCAAAAGTCTTAGGCTCCTGTATATCATTCTGTACAGATAAGAATATTTAAAAAATAATTCAATGAAAGGTCCTAAATAAACGTACTATACATTTTACACTACATTTTAGTAATTTGGCAGAATAGTTGAAAACTCAATTAAATCTATATTTTTTGTGAAAAAGTAGTCAATTGCTTACAGTAATGTTACTTAAATACGCAAATCCATCCATCCATCCATCCATTATCTGAACCCGCTTATCCTGAACAGGGTCGCAGGGGGGCTGGAGCCTATCCCAGCATACATTGGGCGAAAGGCAGGAATACACCCTGGACAGGTCGCCAGTCCATCGCAGGGCACACACACCATTCACTCACACACTCATACCTACGGGCAATTTAGACTCTCCAATCAGCCTAACCTGCATGTCTTTGGACTGTGGGAGGAAACCGGAGTACCCGGAGGAAACCCACGCAGACACGGGGAGAACATGCAAACTCCGCACAAAGAGGACCCGGCCGACGGGGATTCGAACCCAGGACCTCCTTGCTGTGAGGCGGCAGTGCTACCCACTGCGCCATCCGTGCCGCCTTAAATACGCAAATGCCTCTGTAAAATATATATATATATATAAAATAAAGTCTAGGGTGCCTATGACTTCTGCACAGTAATGTATATACCCCTAGAGTTTGTCTGTACACAGCAGGTTTGAGCTCAACAGCTCATTTGGTTTGTAAAACAAGTGCCACACACACAGACATCCAGAGAGAAACGCATGCGCACACACACAGACACACACTCACACACATTGTGTGTGCATGAATGGGTGAATGAGAAGCATCAATTGTACAGTGCTTTGGATAAAGGCGCTATATATAAATGCCAACCATTTACCATTTACACTCACTCACACACACCCCACTCAGTGCACACACATACACACTTGCACAAACACATATGCACGCACACACACACACACACACTCCCCACTCAGCGCACACACATACACACTCACATGCGCATACACACACGCACTCACTCACTCACTCACTCACTCACTCACTCACTCACTCACTCACTCACTCACTCACTCACTCACTCACTCACTCACTCACTCACTCACTCACTCACTCACTCACTCACTCACTCACTCACTCACTCACTCACATATACACACACACACACACACACACTTGCATACACTCACTCACACACGCGCATACACACACACACACACTCACATACACATACACATACACATACACATACACATACACATACACATACACATACACATACACATACACATACACACACACATACACACACACACACACACACACACACACACACACACACACACACACTCACTCACATACACATATACACACACACACACACTTGCATACACTCACTCACACACTCACGCGCATACACACACACAAACCCCCATATTAACAAGGCCTGAGCCAGTGCTGCTCACTCTATGGCGACAGTTACAGAATCAACTTTCCACCAGTTTAACCACTTTAAAAAACGTCCCTCTCTGCTACTGTGCTAAACTACAATGTCACTCTAATTCATCATGGCAGAAGCAGAAAGCATTCAGGTGCAGTAATCAGCTTACAGACGCGGGAAGAGTAACTCTGCTTCTTCTGTTAATGAGCAGATAACCAGAGTGTTGACACAGCTGCACCAGCAGCTCTGAGTGCAGACTGAAGCGTTGGCTCATTTAAAAGGCCTAATGAAGCGAACAGGGCAGCATAATCAAGCCGCAGAGACTGCATCCTGCTACATGCTATCACAGTGCGCTACATTAACCTAACCCTACTGCTAATGCTATGCACTATGCTAACCTAATGCTATCGCTAATGCACTACATTAACCTAACCCTACTGCTAATGCTATGCACTATGCTAACCCAATGCTATCGCTAATGCACTACATTAACCTAATGCTATCGCTAATGCACTACATTAACCAAACCCTAATACTAACGCTATGCACTATATTAACCTAATGCTAATGCTACTTGCTACAATAACCAAACCCTAATGTGTACGGAATGCACTACATTCACCTAACCCTAACGCTATGTGCTACATTCACCTAACCCTAACTCTATGTGCTACATTCACCTAACCCTAACGCTATGTGCCACATTCACTCAACTTTGAGCAGCATTATTTACAAAATCTCCCTTTATTCTCACACACAGAGTTCAGTGTAGAAGAGAAATGGTACATGTTGTGTTGTACAGTGATACTGAATGTGCATTCCTGATGTGTGATAGTCTGACCATACAGGCTCAGCGTTGCTGATGTGCTTACTGGATGCACTCTGGCCTTTCCTGGGGGGAGGGGCGGTGCACTTATGGAATATGCAACTGGAACTGGGCCTTCATCAACATCAGGCAGCAGGACCTTCATCATCAGCTCTGAGAGATTCTCCTCGTCATTTCTATAACCATTACACGATTACACCATTGCACCTTATCAGCCAGCGGAGGATGGGCAAACCCTAACCCTAACTCTGTTATCCAATTTCATGCTTCAAAATAACATCAGAAAACATAAAACTTAAAATGAGACCTATTGTCCCTATCTTTGAGAGGATTAAGAACTTGTTGATTGATTTCTGCCCACAATGAAAGTACCAAATTGATGAAGTCCTGTGCTCCAGGTTTAAAACATAACAGCAGCATATATGTACCATTACGTTACACTACAGCTGTTAGGCAGACACTCTTACCCAGTGCGACGTGCCGTAAAGCACAGGGATAGGTACACTCTGCCAGCGCCTGTCGCTTCACACTAACCACAAATCTGAGCTTCAACAAACCATGCCACCAAAAAACAAGGAATAAAAATGATCATACAATTAAGATCTATCACACAGCGGTGCCAGGTTTGATTTCAGCAGAAAGGGAATGTTTGTCCATAAACACGGGCCTGAGCTGTGCAGAGAGAATCAATTGGAAAAAAAAACTAATGTTATAATTTCTGATATTCTTGAGATGTCATAGCCTGCAGTAGAATGACAGATATTTTGCCATTCTGTGACCACTGTGTTATCACTCTGCTGCTAATGCCACCTCTATCCGCACAAACTCTATTCGCACAAACTCTATTCGCACAAACTCTATCCGCACAAACTCTATCCGCACAAACTCTATCCGCACAAACTCTATCCGCACAAACTCTATCCGCACAAACTCTATTCGCACAAACTCTTTTCGCACAAACTCTATTCACACAAAATTGTTAGTGATGCACGATCGTATCACCCAAAATATATTAAATATAATACCTTATCAACCACTAGAGGGCATAAAGAGGGAAAGAGGTTCATTTGTGCACCTTTTTCGACCACACTTTTCCCTTCCAGTCAAGTTTCCATGAATATGCTTTGATACAGCACTCTGCGAACAGCCAGGCCTTACAGCAATGACCTTCTGTGGCTTACCCTCCTTGTGGAGGGTGTCAATGAGTGTCTTCTGGACAACTGTCAAGTCAGCAGTCTTCCCCATGGTTGCCCGACCAAGTATTAAGTGCATAAATTAACATACGTTTCAGAAGGTCAACATTTCTGTTTTATAAATCCTTTTTTTTGATTGGTCTTATGTAATATTCTAATATTCTGAGATACTGGATTTTTGATTTAAGAGCTGTAAGCCGTAACCATCAAGATTAAAACTTGAAATATTTCACTTTATGTGTCATGAATCTCGAATATATATGAAAGTTTCACTTTTTGAATTAAATTACGGAAAAAATGAACTTCTCCACGACATTCTAATTTGAGATGCACCTGTATATGTAGCATATATCACAGAGGATGATTATATATGTAGTATATATGTAGTATATATTACTGAGCTGAAAATCCGACACAATCAGGGTAGAGGCTGTGGGACCTGTGTGTAAAGGCTGTGTAGAGGCTGTGTAGAGGCTGTGTAGAGGCTGTGTAGAGGCTGTGGGACCTGTGTGTAAAGGCTGTGTAGAGGCTGTGTAGAGGCTGTGGGACCTGTGTGTAGAGGCTGTGTAGAGGCTGTGTAGAGGCTGTGTAGAGGCTGTGGGACCTGTGTGTAAAGGCTGTGTAGAGGCTGTGTAGAGGCTGTGTAGAGGCTGTGTAGAGGCTGTGGGACCTGTGTGTAGAGGCTGTGTAGAGGCTGTGTAGAGGCTGTGTAGAGGCTGTGGGACCTGTGTGTAAAGGCTGTGTAGAGGCTGTGTAGAGGCTGTGTAGAGGCTGTGGGACCTGTGTGTAAA